>NW_027190179.1:0-50078 GCF_040958095.1 Procambarus clarkii
TGTGAAAGAAAATTTGAGAAAACCCTGGGGCCATAGAACGGCTATTTTGCTTTTTTCCCAAGCCGGTCTATGTTTTTTTTCGATGCCTCAGTGGCCCATGCACAGGTCCGTTCAAGGGGATTAAATAGCCGTTCTATGGCCCCAGGGTTTGTATTTTATCAAACTCTTATTAGAATAATAGATCTCGTAATAATTTTGCAAAAATAGTGGCATTTACTATTTTAAAAAGCTCGGGTGCAGGGGGGGCCCAGTGGTCCATGCACAGGTCCGTTCAAGGGGATTAAATAGCCGTTCTATGGCCCCAGGGTTTGTATTTTATCAAACTCTTATTAGAATAATAGATCTCGTAATAATTTTGCAAAAATAGTGGCATTTACTATTTTTATAAGATTATTAGAAAATTTACAGAAATGGTGCATTCGGAAGACAAAACCAATTTTTCACTTTTGACAATTGAGCACCTGCTACATCCAGATTCTAGGGAGGAAAGGAAGGACGATCTTACTGGATCCCATAGCCTCTCCGAGGCACAAACCAGGCTTTTACATAACCCCCCCCCCCCCTGCACCCGAGCTTTTTAAAATAGTAAATGCCACTATTTTTGCAAAATTATTACGAGATCTATTATTCTAATAAGAGTTTGATAAAATACAAACCCTGGGGCCATAGAACGGCTATTTAATCCCCTTGAACGGACCTGTGCATGGGCCACTGAGTCATCGAAAAAAAACATAGACCGGCTAGGGAAAAAAGCAAAATTGCCGGTCTATGGCCCAGCTGATGGCTGTGCATGAATGGCTAATGGCTAATGGCTGTTAGTTATGGAGCTAGGTTAGACTATGTATGTTTAAATCTCTGATTTAAACAGAGCCAGTGTTCAGTCAAATAACTGAATTTATCAAATCTTATCCTTGTATAATATACAAGCTGATGTGAGATCCCTGTCTACAGGTGGACTGGAACTATTATCCAGTAGGCAGTCTACTGTATTTTATCAAACCCTTATTAGTATAATAGATCTCGTAATAATTTTGCAAAAATAATGGCATTTACTATTTTTAAAAGATTATTAGAAAATTTACAGAAATGGTGCATTCGGAAGACAAAACCAATTTTTCACTTTTGACAATTGAGCACCTGCTACATCCAGATTCTAGGGAGGAAAGGAAGGACGATCTTACTGGATCCCATAGCCTCTCCGAGGCACAAACCAGGCTTTTACATAACCCCCCCCCCCCCCCTGCACCCGAGCTTTTTAAAATAGTAAATGCCACTATTTTTGCAAAATTGTTACGAGATCTATTATTCTAATAAGAGTTTGATAAAATACAAACCCTGGGGCCATAGAACGGCTATTTAACCCTTAAAGTGCGCATCACTTCATATGAAGTGTAAATCGTTTTACCAGTCAACTGCGCTTCACTTCATATGAAGTGTATGGCTACCGCGCACGATTTGAATGGCCCGCGGTGTAGCTGGGGGTCCCATACGCTGCCCAGGGGCTCTAGTAAACAGCGGCCATTTTGAAAAAAAATCCAGCTCACGCTCTGATGGCATGGGAGGCCTCAGTTTAGCGAGAGTCACCATGGCGAGCGCACGGTCAAACGCCTCACGAGCACGCATCACTCAGTCCCTCACCCCAGAGCAAATAGCCCACGAATTATTCTCTGAAGGTGAAGAAAGTGTGTTTGACGATTCAGACAACGATGAGGATTATACACAGTTGTCGGGAGATAGTAGCAGCAGCAGTGAAAGTGAGAATGACCGCCATGCCATGGCGAGGCCTATACGCTCTCCCATGCCTCCTCGCCCATTTTCTACCCCAATTCTACCACGACCTCACAGTTCCTGTGGATATTTTCTGTTTGAGGGTGACGAGTCAGAGGGAGGTGACTCCTTTTCTGGGTTTAGTGACTCAGATCAAAGTTTTATTGAGCCTGTGGCTGGTTCCAGTGGTGTAACTGGGCGAGAAATTGTCGCGTCAGCAGCATCTCGCCCAGCCAAGCGCCACTGCATGGCACCACATGAGGCACCAAGACCCTCGTGTTCACGTGCACCCACCTCACGTGCACGTAGCCGCCGTGCTTCTCGCAGACGGTATTCAGCTCCTGGTCGCCGGTATGCATCGCTTCCTCGCCGTCTTTCCTCTGCATCTCGCAGGACGCCTGGTGTACTTGAGTGGAGTGATGGTGACGATTTTATTCCTAATATTCCTCACTTTGACGATAAAGATGTAGGGATTACAAACCTTTTCCCTAATCAAGGTGAGGACATGGCTGAGATGGAATATTTTACAGCATTCTATGATGAACCACTCATGGAATACATTGTACACCAAACGAACCTGCATGCTGCTTACCTGATTGAGAGGGAAATCACAGAATTTTCACGACTGCAGCGTTGGAAAAATACCACAGTGGCGGAAATGTATGTGTTTTTGGCACTCTGTTTGTTGATGAAGCACTGTCACAAACATGCAATAAATGACTATTGGAGCAAGGACAAGACAATACCAACACCTTTATTCGGGAAATATATGTCACGAGACAGGTTTCAGATACTCCTCAGGTGTCTACATTTTGGAAGTGTTCAGGACCGAACACCTGATGATAGACTGTGGCGAGTGAGGCACTACATGAACGATGTTATTGGAAAATTCAGAGATTTTTACGTACCAGCACAGAAGCTGGTGGTTGATGAATCTCTCATACTTTTCAAGGGACGTGTTCCATTCAAACAGTACATTCCCTCAAAACGAAACCGATTTGGCCTGAAATTTTTTGTTCTTTGTGATTGTGAGACAGGATACGTGTTACACATGATTCTGTACTCGGCTAGTGATGTAGACATTCCCGGTAACGACGAACATGGATTCTCGGGGAGTGTAGTGAAGACCATCATGGCTCCGTGGATGAACAAGGGACACATTTTATACACAGATAATTACTATACAAGTCCCTTGCTAGCTCGGTTCTTGCTAGAAAATAGAACCGGATTGGTTGGTACAGTAAAGCCACAACGAAGGGAAATGCCTGTGTTTGACAACGACATTGCAGTTGGTGAGTGTCAGAGAAGGAAAAGTGATAACATTCTGTCAGTTCGGTGGAAAGACAAAAGAGAGGTGAACTTGTTGACAACAATTCATGATGGAACAATGGTGAACAGTGGGAAAGTGAGCCATAAAACAAACGCACCACTATATAAGCCAGACTGTGTTTTAGACTATAATATCAACATGCGGTTGATTGATAAATCAGACATGATGATTGGCACTGCAGAGTGTGTGCGGAAGACATGTAGGTGGACGAAAAAAGTGTTCTTCCATCTTGTGGACATGAGCATGCTGAACTGTTTCAACATGTACCTTGTGAGAACTGGACGTAAGCCCACTTTCCGTGACTTTGTATTTGATGCTGCAATACAGTTATTAGGAAAGTTTGCAAAAGATGTCCCAGGTATTCAGCGGCCCATCATAAACCCACTGTTGCAGCATGCTGGTACTCCACGCCTCGCTCACACTGAAGGCTTCCTAGCACACAAACTTAAGTATTTGCCACCTGGTGTGAAGCGTGCAATAGCCCAACGTGATTGCTTGGTGTGTAAAACAACGACACGTAGAGACAAGAAACGGAAGCTTGTGCAAACATGGTGTGAAACGTGTGGTATCCCATTATGTGCTGTCGACTGCTTCAATGACTACCACAGTCTAGAAATCTTCTAAGTGTGCTTCAAAGTGTGTATAGCGTGTGCGAGTGTGTAAATATGTAAACATATAAGCAGAACATATAATATAATAGACTGTAATGACATATTATATTGCCGTAATTGAAAACATTTGTGTGCGCCTGTGTATACTCAAATATGCAACAATTATTGATACAAAATATGTTCAAACAGTATTTGAAACACAATTAGTGAAAAAAAATTAGATAAAATGCGCTTAGACATTGTAAATAAATAGCGCGAAAATATATTTGTGGCAACTCTGGCTGTTTGAGGACCGCGCGCAACATCTCCCGGGCGTGTACTGCATGAGCGACCATGCAGATTGTGACGTCATCGCAGAGCTTCTCGGCTCTATTGCAACAAAAGTAAGTACAATAGAATTTTTTTTTTATTTTTCCCGTGATCAGTGAACAGAACTTAACAGATTAGCAAAAAAAAAAAATTTTTTTTTTTTTCAAAATGACATGCGCCTGTGTGGATAGCAGGATATTAGACCCCGAGCATGTTAAGGGTTAATCCCCTTGAACGGACCTGTGCATGGGCCACTGAGTCATCGAAAAAAAACATAGACCGGCTTGGGAAAAAAGCAAAATTGCCGGTCTATGGCCCAGCTGATGGCTGTGCATGAATGGCTAATGGCTGTTAGTTATGGAGCTAGGTTAGACTATGTATGTTTAAATCTCTGATTTAAACAGAGCCAGTGTTCAGTCAAATAACTGAATTTATCAAATCTTATCCTTGTATAATATACAAGCTGATGTGAGATCCCTGTCTACAGGTGGACTGGAACTATTATCCAGTAGGCAGTCTACTGTATTTTATCAAACCCTTATTAGTATAATAGATCTCGTAATAATTTTGCAAAAATAATGGCATTTACTATTTTTAAAAGATTATTAGAAAATTTACAGAAATGGTGCATTCGGAAGACAAAACCAATTTTTCACTTTTGACAATTGAGCACCTGCTACATCCAGATTCTAGGGAGGAAAGGAAGGACGATCTTACTGGATCCCATAGCCTCTCCGAGGCACAAACCAGGCTTTTACATAACCCCCCCCCCTGCACCCGAGCTTTTTAAAATAGTAAATGCCACTATTTTTGCAAAATTATTACGAGATCTATTATTCTAATAAGAGTTTGATAAAATACAAACCCTGGGGCCATAGAACGGCTATTTAATCCCCTTGAACGGACCTGTGCATGGGCCACTGAGGCATCGAAAAAAAACATAGACCGGCTTGGGAAAAAAGCAAAATTGCCGGTCTATGGCCCAGCTGATGGCTGTGCATGAATGGCTAATGGCTAATGGCTGTTAGTTATGGAGCTAGGTTAGACTATGTATGTTTAAATCTCTGATTTAAACAGAGCCAGTGTTCAGTCAAATAACTGAATTTATCAAATCTTATCCTTGTATAATATACAAGCTGATGTGAGATCCCTGTCTACAGGTGGACTGGAACTATTATCCAGTAGGCAGTCTACTGTATTTTATCAAACCCTTATTAGTATAATAGATCTCGTAATAATTTTGCAAAAATAGTGGCATTTACTATTTTTAAAAGATTATTAGAAAATTTACAGAAATGGTGCATTCGGAAGACAAAACCAATTTTTCACTTTTGACAATTGAGCACCTGCTACATCCAGATTCTAGGGAGGAAAGGAAGGACGATCTTACTGGATCCCATAGCCTCTCCAAGGCACAAACCAGGCTTTTACATAACCCCCCCCCCCCTGCACCCGAGCTTTTTAAAATAGTAAATGCCACTATTTTTGCAAAATTATTACGAGATCTATTATTCTAATAAGAGTTTGATAAAATACAAACCCTGGGGCCATAGAACGGCTATTTAATCCCCTTGAACGGACCTGTGCATGGGCCACTGAGGCATCGAAAAAAAACATAGACCGGATTGGGAAAAAAGCAAAATTGCCGGTCTATGGCCCGGCTGATGGCTGTGCATGGATGGCTAATGGCTGTTAGTTATGGAGCTAGGTTAGACTATGTATGTTTAAATCTCTGATTTAAACAGAGCCGGCTAATGGCTGTTTGTTATGGAGCTAGGTTAGACTATAGGCTAGGCTAGGTTAGAACCAGTGTTCAGTCAAATAACTGAATTTATCAAATCTTATCCTTGTATAATATACAAGCTGATGCGAGATCCCTGTCTACAGGTGGACTGGAACTTCTATCAACTAATCCATACATCAAACCTGTCCCTTACAGCCCACAATCTATCATTAGGAAAACCATGTGAGAAATCTTTAAGGAATTCTGATAAAGAAAGAGATCTAGGGGTGGTTCTAAATAGAAAACTATCACCTGAGGACCACATAAAGAACATTGTGTGAGGAGCCTATGCCATGCATTCCAACTTCAACAGCATGTTGTGGGGTGCCGATATTGTGTGCCATCACATGTAAACCAATCAAGCCCACAAATACGTCAACATGGACCAGCATTACACCGTCTAACATACTCTGTCAGATGTAACAACTAAATTTGTGAATTCAAGACCTAATCTATTGCATAACACAGTGTTAGTACGAGAAAAACATTACTTACATTCGAAGCCGTGTTTTAAAATGGCGCGGACCTTGGTCTACTGACGCTCCACACTGTGTGTTCGTTTGCGTATGATGAACGTGTGACAATTTACTACAACAATTATTTAATTATTCTTATTCTTTATTTTACTATTTTTAGGGTACATGAAATTTCCAAATTATTTGCACACAATAATATAATTGCATTGTCATAACCTTTATATATTACGGAAAATACGATGACATGAACGAAGTCAAAGTGAAGTTGAAGTCAAAGTCATTCGCCGAACATATTAGTCATTTTTTTTCTCCCAAACGATAGGGGATAACAAATCCACAGAGCATATAAGTGTAGAGTAAAGTCAATTTTATTCAGGAAAGTACATACATAGTTGATTTACAAACATAATGTTGGATTTATAGATAGAGCTAGTGCATACAATACCTAAAGCCAATAAAGTAGGCATATAGCATTTCAGGCAACCGGGCAGTATATATGGACCCCTTACTCAAATCTCTGAATATGTTAGATATTAAGTCCCTGCACATACTCTCATGTGTATTTTATATATATAAAACGCTGCACTGTAATGTCAATCCTGACCCTAAAAGCTTCCTAGAAGGTTGTAACAGATCCCATGAGCACCACACCAGAAACAAATACCTGTAGGTGTGTACTGGTGCCTTATAGTGTGTACTCGTACCTTATGGTGTGTACTGGGGCCTTATGGTGTATACTGGTGCTTTATGGTGTGTACTGGTGCCTTATGGTGTGTTCTAGTGCCTTATGGTGCGTACTGGTGCCGTATGGAGTGTACTGGTGCCTTATGGTGTGTACTGGTGCATTATTGTGTGTACTGGTGCCTTATTGTGTACTGGTGCCTTATGGTGTGTACTGGTGCATTATGGTGTGTACTGGTGCATTATGGTGTGTACTGGTGCATTATGGTGTGTACTGGTGCCTTATGGTGTGTGTTCTGGTGCCTTATGGTGTGTACTGGTGCCATATGATGTGTACTGGTGCATTATGGTGTGTACTGGTGCCTTATGGTGTGTACTGGTGCATTATGGCGTGTACTGGTGCCTTATAGTGTGTACTGGTGCATTATGGTGTGTACTGGTGCCTTATGGTGTGTACTTGTACCTTATTGTGTATACTGGTGCCTTATGGTGTGTACTGGTTCCTTATGGTGTGTACTGGGGCTTTATTGTGTGTACTGGTGCTTTATGGTGTGTACTGGTGCCTTATGGTGTGTTCTGGTGCCGTATGGTGCATACTGGTGCCTTATGGTGTGTACTGGTGTCTTATGGTGTGTACTGGTGCCTTATGGTGTGTACTGGTGCCTTATAGTGTGTACTGGTGCTTTATGGTGTGTACTGGTGCCTTATGGTGTGTCCTGGTGCCTTATGGTGTGTAATGGTGCCTTATGGTGTGTACTGGTGCCTTATGGTATATACTGGTGCCTTATAGTGTGTACTGGTTCCTTATGGTGTGCACTGGTGCCTTATGGTGTGTACTGGTGCCGTATGGTGTGTACTGGTGCCTTATGGTGTGTACTGGTGCCTTATGGTGTGTACTGGTGCCTTATGGTGTGTACTGGTGCCTTATGGTGTGTTCTGGTGCCTTATGGTGTGTGTTCTGGTGCCTTATGGCGTGTACTGGTGTCTTATAGTGTGTACTGGTACCTTATTGTGTGTACTGGTGCATTATGGTGTGTATAATGCACACTTTAGTGCGCGCGGCACTAGCTGGAAAAACAAGCGGGTTGTGCTCAAGCGTAAACACAAAAAAGTTTATAATCTTTTCACGCTGCTAACCTCAATTCTCGAGCTATGTTTTTCATTTTGGTATCAATGCGTTGGCAATAAAATTCTCTACAAGATCATATGCATAAAATGTCACCGAAGCATTTGGTATCCCACCACGAAGTAAATAAACACGAAGATGACTCGCCGTGACACCCAAACAGGAAGTAAATGTTCATACTCTTTCGTTTGTTGCCAGCCTCACAGTCATCCTACAGCGCTCATTTTGATATCACTGAACTCACAATAAAATTCCCCACCCAGACATATGCCTATCAATGTCTAATTATGGTATCGGGTGACCCGCACGAGTGTGGGAACTGGGCGAAGCATTAGCCGTGATTTCAGCAGGGACGACATTGGTGTGATGCAGGGCTTTGAATGTTTATACTGATTTCACTGTCCTGACATTATTTCTGGAGCTACGTATTTCATTTTTATAGCAATGTGTTCGCAATAGAAAGTTCTATAAGAACATGGGTAGAGTTGGCCAACACAGCGTCAAATAAATTTGCGGCGAATAAAATCTTACGCGTGTTTGTACCCGTGAGTGTCAAAAGTTTTTACTTTGCTCATGTTTTTCAAGTTTATACTTGTTTCACACAGTTTTTTTTTTTATAGTGTTCGGAATAAAATTCCCTACACAGACATATGCATATCAAATACAATTCCTTGGAATTCACAGCTGTAGAGATGACGGAAAACACACAACCGGAACCCGCTCTTGACACTCCAACTCACACCCGCAACACCCACAAAAAAAGTTTCTCTTGTTTCATGTATACTTACTTTAGTTTTCGTGCTACAGTTCTCATTTAGGTATCAAAATATTCCAAAGAAACTAGACTACAATACTGAAACAATCTAAGACAATTATGTGTACTTACCAAAGCAAAGACGATTGTAGTAAAATAAGTTGAGCATTTTATCTCCACTCCACCTCCTTCAGGTACTGATTCCTGAAGTTGCTCAACAGATGTTCCTAGGTGGAGTGAAGCTGATGTAGGTGGTTATTTCTTGTCCACCCAATACACCCTTTTCCTGTGATAAGTGGTGTAACAAGGTATGACGCAAAGTGGAACATCGCATGTCTTGCACGCTATACCAGTTTCCTTCCTGATACCCGACTTTGAACACACTTCACACCTGCGACGTTTGGGGATTTTTACCAGCTCATGTTTCAATTTATAGTTCAGGCGAGTCTCTGCTATAACAACACGTCGCTGTTGTCTCTGGGTTGGCAATAAACTACTGTCTGAATCGTCGCTCTCACTATTGTTTTCAAACACTAATGTGGAATATGAATTATCTTCATCAGATTCAGCTTCAGCACTAGGTGTAGACGTGAAGAGAGGGCGCCTCACACCCGACGGGCCAGGTGTTGACGGGTCAGCAGCAGGATACACAGGACCAGTGTCATGATTTATGTCTGGAGCATGAACTAGATGTGGAGATGGTGTAGTTGTTGCAGGCCACTCTGCCTTGTCAAATTTCAATAAAGACCAAATAGCAACTTCATGGAACTAGAGCAGAGTTAGTTTCCTTCGATCATCTGTGTTGGCCTTGTACAATGCATGTACAATGCATATAGTAAAGACCAAATAGCAACTTCATGGAACTAGAGCAGAGTTAGTTTCCTTCGATCATCTGTGTTGGCCTTGTACAATGCAACCACAAGTTGACATTGAATGTGAATTAACAATGAGACAAGTAAGATTTATACTAATACATTTATACTAACTCTGTTGAGCGTTGACCATTTATACATCAAATCTGTTGATGTGAGCACTTTAGTTTAGTCTGCCGTTTAAAGAAAAAAAGAGCATATCAATGGTATATCACAGAAAACGAATTTATCATAAACTCATGTATTTGTCTTATCATATTGAACTGCATTCATATTTTTAATATATAACAATATGAATATACAAATTTCTGTAAATCCCCTACCTTGTTGGAATCTGTGGAAATGAATGAGCAAATGTGCTGGCTGAAGGCGCTGAAGGAAACCACATTGGTTTCATTTTGGATACAAATGTCCATGGAGATTCAAAATGGAAACTAATTATATAGTTGAACCTGCAGAGACGAGTTTAAGAATCTGTGTTGAGAGTGATGGACACAGCCTTCACAATTATACTTCAGAGAATGTAAACATCTAAGAGTCATTAGAAATATGTGTAGAATAATAAACCCTACATTGTTTGAGTTAGGGAAAACACCATTTGTGATATATAGATACTATAGCTGTTCCTAAAGATTCACCCTTTTTTGCACCAGCAAGATAACATATAAGATTTTAAGAGTTGACGAATGTTAATATTCTTGTTTGATAAACTGTGAACTTGAGACATAGTTAATAAGAACATATTAACACAACAAAATGTTTTCAGAATCTTTAACACCACTTTCCAGCAACTTATATAATTTATATAAATTATTTTAGAGAATAATACATAAATTATATATTTAAACATGATATAGTGTTTAGTGGAATGTATAAGGAGTCAAATTGTGTTAAAAAGAGCAATTTTTAGAAAATTTGGAAAAATATTTTTCTGTTCAAATTATAACTAAATGGATTTTAAAGGTTTCACTCAGCCAATATATATCATTCACAATTTATTAATGAATTTTACAAAAAAACACCATAAATTTTATATTTAAACATGTAAAAACTATTTGTTTTACATTTGGAAGAAAATAATTGTAGAAAAACAATAAAACAATTTATAATTAAACCTTTGTATATATATATATATATATATATATATATATATATATAATATATATATATATATATATATATATATATATATATATATATATATATATATATATATATATATATAATATATATATATATAATATATATATATATATATATATAATATATATATATATATAATATATATATATATATATATATAATATATATATATATATATATATATATATATATATAATATATATATATATATATATATATATATATATATATATATATATATAATAATATATATACACACATATATATATATAGGTTATATATAGGAATCTATATGTGTCTATATATAGACACATATAGATTCTTCTATATAGACATTAGCCATTTTCATTCTTCGTCATATCCAAGTCTGCTGTGTGATGCACATGTCTTCTTGCTTCACCACCCTGTAATGAAATATTGTTTGTTACTAATTGTTTTCAATAATACATTATTTTATTATATAATATTTAATTTATTAATTAAAAACCGTTTCCATATTATAGAAAAAAAAACTAAAACAAGAATCTATATAAAACTATAGAATAGAATAGAATAATAGAATAGAATCTATATAGAATCTATATATCATATATATTTATAAAAATAAATATATATATATATATAAATATATATATATATATATTTATATATATGTGTGTATATCACGAAAATAAACACGTGATTAAGAATGTGACAATGTCAGACCACGGAGGAAGAATGAAACAGGAATTTCCTTAAGTACTTTTGTATATTAAATACATCTTCAGAAGGACCTTCTGAAAATGTATTTAATATACAAAAGTACTTAAGGAAATTCCTGTTTCATTCTTCCTCCGTGGTCCGACATTGTCATATTTATATATATATATATATTATTATATCCTGCATTATTCCAGCCCATTATTAGAGATAGTAGCCACCTCTTATTTTGGTTTTCTTTCATTATTAGTGCTCAGAAAATTAAATATATCTACATATTTAGTCAAAATCAGTTACATTATTTTATCTTATTCATAGCATAAATGTTCTCGAAGATTACTAAAAAGAAATTGAATTAGACTACAGCAAATTGGCAAACTTTACCTTGTATCTGTTTCCACCGAGTTTGTTTGGGGCGTTCTTCAACATATCAGCAATACTTGTCTCAACATCTCTTTCAGTTGCATTAGTGTGGGTGTTGATACAGGCTTCTGGAAATTTATAAGAATTAATTAATATATATAATTATAATTCACTTTGCTATTCCCCATTCCACAGTCCTCTCGTCCTTCCCACTTCCCTGTCCCCACATCATCCCCACTATTCCCACTTCCCTGTCCCATCGTCCTCCTAACCATTTTCCCCTCCCCTGTCCTTCTTCCTCCCCCACCATCTCCCATTCACCTGTCCCTTTGTCCTCCCCAGCATTCCCCTGTCCCCACCATCCCCAACTCCCCAGTCCCCTCGTCCTCCCCACCATTACCCTCTCCTCTGTCCCCTCGTCTTCCCCACCATACCCCCCTCTCGTCCTCCCCACCATTCCAAACTACCTCATCCGATGCATTCTATAATGGTCTGATGCTTCCATCAGAAAATTGGGAACATCAAATGATCTGATATTCCCATCACTGAAAAATAAGAACAGCTAAAAAAATGAAATGAAAAAAATAAAAAAATAAACTATACTCATGAAATGAACAGTATGGTAAACAAAACAGCTCAATTTCAATGCAATGTCACACAAAATTATTAAATCGAAATGAAAATAAATTGAAATCTATGAAAATTCAAATTATCAATGCAATCGGAAATATTGAAATAATATCGCAACATAATATAGTGTGGGTTGCTCTTACGTGCAACAGACGGTGCTGTTTTTCAAAAAAGGCATGGTTTTTACCTGTCACAAGTGTGGCATCTATACTTATACTCACGAAATGAACGGTATGGTAAACAACATAGCTCAATTGCAATGCAATGTCACAATAACATTTAATAACAATAATAACAATAACATTTAAATATACTTTAAGATATAATCTAGAAGAAAATAAGAACATTGAAACGGTTCATGAACTCGATTTCAATAAAGGTCACTATGGGGAACTTTGAAAAACAGTTAATGAGTATAATTAGACAGACTTGTTGCTAGGCAGAGGAGTAAATAATGAGATATATGGCAAATTTTGCAAAATATACGGCACACAAACATTCATACCCAAACAAAGCAAAATGCTAGGTAAGAACAAAGCAGTTGGCCCGTAGGGGAAAGGAGAAACCCACAAGACTGGAATACAAGTCATTAACAAGCACACAAGTACTACACTACACAACAACCGCACTACTACCAGAACTGGACGAATCACTACCAAAACAACACATTGCACATCACTACCAAAACAACACAACACAACACAAGCATTGGCAAAGAATTATAGACCAGTTGCACTAACATCCCACATAATAAAATTATTTGAGAGTGATCAGGAGTCAGATTACTAGTTTTATAGAGACCAATGACCTCCACAATCCAGGCCAACAAGGATTTAGAGCAGGAAGATATTGAAATACCTCTTACAGCTATCTCTCATGTCCTCTACTTGTACAGTACAGCTACTTGACCATTACGACAAAATCACTGAGATATGAGATAATGATGACACTAACCTCATCTACTCAGACTCCAACCCACTCATATTAAATAATGATGTAAACAATAAATTAAAAAAAAATCCACTTATTAATGTCAACCAACAAACTCCCACTAAACATAGAAAGGACCTACGACATCTTACTTGGGAGCAAATCAACAAATGCAATTCATCTACAGTTACACAATGTTAGCATCAGAAATAAAGAAGATGGTAAGTTCCTTGGTCTATACTTAGATCTGCCCGAAACGCTATGAGTGCTTGTTGCTTTACAAGAATGTATAACTTCAAGTCATTGTACTCTCCCCCAATGTACCTTCTTGTATATAAAGAAAAAATAAATAAATAAACAAACACATAATAAATCAATACTTACTAAATTTTGTCTATTATGTAGCAAAGAAGCAGGTCTACGGAAGGCTTTTCTGTTGAGTTCGAAGCCCAGATTACTCGTGGTCTCTGAAATAAGTTAAGATTATAAGTATAAAATTTATAAAACCAAATAATAAATCCGGTATTGCTCAATTTCAGATGCAGACGTACTGAATGATATATCAGACTGTCAGCATGGTATTCGATCTGGAAGGTCCAGTGTAACGAATTTACTCAGTTTCTATGATCGAGCCACAGAGATCTATAAAGAATTCTGATCAAGAAAGAGATCTAGGGGTGGTTTTAGATAGAAAACTATAACCTGAGGATCATATTAAGAACATTCTGCGAGGGGCCTATGCTACACTTTTTAACTTTAGAATTGCTTTTAAATACATAGGTCAAAAAGTTTTAAAAGTTTTAAAAGTTTTTTAAACCTCTCATGTATCATGAGTGTGTTAAAGCTTCAGATGGTGCATTCAGATGATGAATATTACCTAGTTCCTTCATCTGGGAAGAATGAACACATATTGGTGCATTCGGATGATAAAAACTAACTACTGTAGTTTAATTGATCAACAGACTGTATATCATATGCAGACTGTATGTGGATCTGCGGGCCACTCCAAACAACAGCCTGGTGGACCAAGCTCCACCAGGGCTAAAGCACAAAGTGATATAGATGTGATAGAGAAACTAGGTCAAATGGAGGAGTAGGTCTGTATATTAAACAGCACCTGACGTGCACAGAGCTACTAAACTCAATGTGGTGGTAGAGTGGTGGGGGGGGGGGAAACATTGCAGAAAAAAACAAAAATACAATTTGGTCAACAAAACAGCATTGTTTAAAATAGAAGACATGGGTTGACATTTTGGGGGTAAGGTAGGTTACATTGAGTTAATTAGTTAGTACTTAGTTTTTATCTTAAACTGGTTGGGAGAGGTACAGTGTTGCTGTGCTGGTGAAAGAACACCTAAAGGTAAATTAAATAATGATTGCGAATCCACAAGAAGTTGACATAATAGCGCTAGAGATCTGCAATCAGGATGATAAACTTTCCTTAAAGAATTTGACAAACACTTGCTGATAGGACATGAAGTAAATGAAATGTATGTCAAGTTTTGTGAAATATATGATAAAAGCACAACAAAATTTGTACCAAAGGAGAGATGCAGAACTAGGAAAAGGGGTTTGTTCAACAGAAATTGCGAGAGGGCCTGAGACCCAAACACACAAAAATGGAATCAATATATAGCAAGAGGCCAAACCCCCAAACATACAAGCGATGCAAAGATGCGAGAAACAGCAGCAGCATTAAGGAGAGGGACTTAAGGACCATAAATAAAGTGTGAAAATAAACTCGAGTAAATTTTTTTAACTACTCTCGACAGTGAAGAAAAACAAATATTCAGACGATTTGTGTTAGAATCATTAATCTTACACTTTCGGTCATATTCAACAACACAAATACATACACACACATTCCTGTTGCTGTAGCAAGTGAAGAATTACACACACAGATCACAATAACGTGATGCATCAAATGAACAAATCCACAAGGGCCGTGACGAGGACTCGAACCTGCGTCCGGGAGCATCCCAGACACTGCCTTAATCGACTGAGCTACAACAGGGTAAAAGGGTTGAAACCGAAGTTCTACTGAACTTACTGGATCCCATAGCCTCTCCGAGGCACAAACCAGGCTTTTACACAACCCCCCCCCCCTGCACCCGAGCTATGTCAACAGGCCGTTCTCCCTCTTCGCCCTTACATCATCACACACAGATCACAATAACGTGATGCATCAAATGAACAAATCCACAAGGGCCGTGATGAGGATTCAAACCTGTGTCTGGGAGCATCCCAGACACTGCCCTAATCGACTGAGCTACGACAGGGTAAAAGGGTTGAAACCAAACTTCTACTGAACTTCCTGGATCCTTTTACCCTGTTGTAGCTCAGTCGATTAAGTAAATGCCACTACTTTTGCAAAATTATTACAAGATCTATTATTCTATAGAATAATGCATATAAATGCATATATGCATATAAATACAAAACAAGTAAATGTAAATAATTTTACCTTGCACCTAGATCCACCAAGCCTGTATGGCGCGCGTTTCAGTACTTCGGAAATCTAGAACTATCTTGAATCTCTAATCTGCAATGAAACAATACATATTATTGCACTTACCAAAACATGGATGAATGTAGAAAATACAGAACTATTAGCTGAATATCAAATAAATGGATTTAATCTATTTCACACAGATAGATATATTAGATATTATATTATATTCCTTTCCTCCCTAGAATCTGGATGTAGCAGGTGCTCAATTGTCAAAAGTGAAAAATTTGGTTTATTTAACATACACGCCATAGACCGGCTTGGGAAAAAAAGTTCGTAAAACCCAGGGGCCATAGACCGGCTTGGGAAAAAAAGTTCGTAAAACCCAGGGGCCATAGACCGGCTGTGAAAGAAAATTTGAGAAAACCCTGGGGCCATAGAACGGCTATTTTGCTTTTTTCCCAAGCCGGTCTATGTTTTTTTTCGATGCCTCAGTGGCCCATGCACAGGTCCGTTCAAGGGGATTAAATAGCCGTTCTATGGCCCCAGGGTTTGTATTTTATCAAACTCTTATTAGAATAATAGATCTCGTAATAATTTTGCAAAAATAGTGGCATTTACTATTTTAAAAAGCTCGGGTGCAGGGGGGGCCCAGTGGTCCATGCACAGGTCCGTTCAAGGGGATTAAATAGCCGTTCTATGGCCCCAGGGTTTGTATTTTATCAAACTCTTATTAGAATAATAGATCTCGTAATAATTTTGCAAAAATAGTGGCATTTACTATTTTTATAAGATTATTAGAAAATTTACAGAAATGGTGCATTCGGAAGACAAAACCAATTTTTCACTTTTGACAATTGAGCACCTGCTACATCCAGATTCTAGGGAGGAAAGGAAGGACGATCTTACTGGATCCCATAGCCTCTCCGAGGCACAAACCAGGCTTTTACATAACCCCCCCCCCCCTGCACCCGAGCTTTTTAAAATAGTAAATGCCACTATTTTTGCAAAATTATTACGAGATCTATTATTCTAATAAGAGTTTGATAAAATACAAACCCTGGGGCCATAGAACGGCTATTTAATCCCCTTGAACGGACCTGTGCATGGGCCACTGAGTCATCGAAAAAAAACATAGACCGGCTAGGGAAAAAAGCAAAATTGCCGGTCTATGGCCCAGCTGATGGCTGTGCATGAATGGCTAATGGCTAATGGCTGTTAGTTATGGAGCTAGGTTAGACTATGTATGTTTAAATCTCTGATTTAAACAGAGCCAGTGTTCAGTCAAATAACTGAATTTATCAAATCTTATCCTTGTATAATATCCCAGCAAACACAGAACGTTTGTGGACGTTTTTAAATGGTTCCACAAAGGTAATACTGTAACTTTTGACATAAATACGTATATCTGATGTTCTTAAAACCAAAGGATATAACTAAAAACATATATTCTTGAGACACAGTTTTTTAAGATTTATGTAAAAATTTAAAAATAATAGTGAATGCTATGGTATTATAATGTTTTCATGCTTTATATTTAAGAATAAATAATTTTCAGTCAACATTTAGTTTTTTTTGTTTACTTTCTGTAAAGCTATCCAATTTACGTTCTTATAACATAAATATAACATTTATATGACGTCAGTATAACGTTATTTACACGACATCATTACGTTATTATGATGTTATATTAACGTATAATTCCTGTGTGAAAACCAGAATATATATTGAACTTTATGTTTTAAACCTTGTAAAGTTATCATAAAACTTGGAATAGGACGGTAAGCATGCTTTACTTATGAAAATATACAAACAAATCAACAAAAACATTTTAACATAAAAAACATAAACATAACATAAAGTAATTGCATGCATGGGAGTTAACTGGAACTCTGTAATATTGCATACATGAACCTTAAGGTACAAACCCAGTGTATTTACTCATGCAGTTCTTTCCTAAATCTAAATTTTTCCAATTTTTACACTTTGTTTCGAGTTCTGTCTTGTGTTGCTACTTTTAATACCCCATTAATGTCCCCTTTGTTATGTCCATTCATCCCATTGTGCACCTCTACCATATGTCACTCCTAATTCTTTGCTTTTCTAGAGAATGTAATATAAGCTTTGACAATCTTTCTTCATATGACAGGTTAACAGGTAGAACAAAGATTACCATTTATATATGGATAACTATTATAAGTCGGTTTGAATGAGTGAATTGCTGCTTGAAGATAGGTATATACACCTGTGGTACTATCAGATTGCATCGTGGTGAGCCTAAAACCCTTCAGATCCAAGCAAAGGGTAAAATGCCAGCAGATACAATTGCGAACACATTGATACCAAAATGAAAGACATATGACGAGAATTGAGGTAACCAAAGTGAAAAGAGTGTTCACATTACATTGCACTAGAGTGCTCCCGGGTTACTTTCTCTCACTTTCTCTGTTTTGTGCGGATGGTACACCTTGCTTTTGGAGTTTATATGCATTTAAACCTGTAGATAATTCTATTGCTAACACATTGATACCAAAATGAAAGACCTAGGATGAAAATTGGGGTGACCAAAATGAAAAGAGTGTATACATTTTATCGCTCTTGTGCGCTCCCTGGTAACACACTCTCGCTTACTCTGTTTGTTGCGGATGGTAAGCCGGGCTTTTGGAGTTTATATGCCTTTAGTCCTGTAGAGAATTCTATTGCGAACACATTGATGCCAAATTGAAAAAACTAGGATGAGAATTGAGGTAACAAAGTTGAAAAGGGTATACACTTTTCAGTATTATCACACTCTCTAATGTAATGAGAGTTGCCTGAGGGTGGCTCAGCTTTCTTTTTCTGGTACCCTTGGCCTACATTCATCTTGTCGGCGGGTGGAGCGCGCTGCTGTCTTTGACATTATATGCACATAGTTCTGTTGGGAATTCTATTGCGAACGCATTGATACCAAAATGAAAGACATAGGACGAGAATTAAGGTGACAAAGTTGAAAAGAGTATACACTTTTCAGTATTTCCGCACACTACCAGGGAATGTCCAAACAAAAATGGAGAGAGTGGAGGGGTAACTTGCCCAAAACGCGAAAGTGTTTGGGGAGATTAACTTTCGTTCAATACTATTATGCAAAAGGAGCCACACATCTATAGTTCATCCAATAAAATCAGCAGACTTCTAGATGTTACTACTGCTCGGCTTAGACTCGGTTACAAGTATTTCTGGGAATTCTCATTATCTGCCGATGTAGACCTGACCAAATGTTAACTGTCAACAAAATTATTTGCACACCCCTTCGTCACTATGTGATAGTGAATTCAGAGACAATTCTATAACCAATGTACCAACGATGTGTCAATATTTCATTCAAAATGATCTGGTACCAGAAATTTTAGCCAAATATCCCCAGTTTGCTAACTGTAAGTAGTAACTAAGTGATTGTAACCTATCCACCGCTGCCCACTGGATGGGGAGCGGTGTGCAGGACAAACATATCAATTGTGACACTAGCTCTCCACATATGTCAGTTGCTTAATTTAGAAACTGTACTTGTGATCGATCTCGAACCTATTGTTGATGTGACGACTTATACTGAATTTTGTAACTAGCTCATCAAGATTGTAACTTGCTTAGCTAAATGAATTGTTGGGTTCAGTCCCTGAGCCCATTATGTGCCTCTGCAACCCTTTCCACTACCGCCCACAAGATGGGTATGGGGTGCATAATAAATGAACTAAACTAACTTTAAGGCATCCTGAAAGAAAGCTTGGAGGGCTTGAAAAATTGCAGAACGAAGCCTTGAGGATAATCCTTGGGTGCCTTCGTACCACAAAGATACTTAATATGAGAAAGGAACTTAATATTCCGAGCGTTGTTTATCGTGTTACTGAAAATAACTGTCAAATTGGTATAAAAATGCTTAGGCTAGCTCATCCTAACCGTTGCACAGAAGCCCTCCAGAATTTCTTTATTGAATGTAAACATTGTTTCAAATAGATAAATAAAATTGGAACTGAACTCAGAAAGTATCAGATTTATAATTTGTACCAAGAGAGACAACAATAGCACTTTCCTGCACTGTAGGAAATTACACCCTTTTCAATTTTAATCCCTCCCTTTCCATCAAAGGAGCAAATTAGAGATCAGTCCCAGCTTTGTCTTGAGGCAAAGCTCAACGTCTTAAGCCATATTGATGCTCTGTCCACAGAGCATTCTCTCTCTCAAATCATATACACTGAAGGTTTCCTACAGCGCCCAACGGGTGCAGCTGGAAGTGCAGTTGTCCTGGCAATAGGATATGACTTATATTTTGAGTGGGGAGTCCGTATAAACAACTGGGCCTCTACCCTTCAGACTGAACTATTTGCCTTGCTCCTTGCACTGAAATGTGTACAAGTATCCAAACTTGATACATTAGTTGTAAGTGACTCTTTATCATCCTTAATTGCTCTCAACTCTTTAAGACATAACTGTAACATGCTTGTGTCTGAAGCTAGACACAAATACAATAACAACTTGAGGAACCTTATCATAAACAATAATCTCAACAAAAATCACATAGTTCTCAGAGGTGATTTCAATATTGACCTAGGGCTACAAAATAACCCTCAAGTAGACTGTTTCCTCAACAGCATGAATTCCTGTATGCTCATCCCCGCAATCACCAGGCCCACCCGAGTCACTCAAACATCTGCGACTACCCTGGATCACTGATGGACCAACATAACAGCTCCTCTTACATCAAGTATAATCACTGACAGAACAACTGACCACTATCCTACCTTCCTTGTAGCGAACATGGCCATAACACCACCAGGTAACAAGAAAATTACCTTTAGGTTACAATGTGAAGCGGCAATAGGCAATCTCACAAATGCCCTCCACAATGTAAACTGGGAATCTAAATTTATCAATACACAGGATAATAATTCGTTAACTAGCCTCTTTCCAAAATTTAAAGCCTTTACAATACTTATTGTCCTCTCCTCACCAAGCAAGTAACTGGCAAAAAGGTTAAATAATCCCTGGCTCACTAATGGCATACTTAAAGCAATCGACAAGAAACATGAATATGAAAAAAAACTTAGGATTGGCCTAGTTGGAAAAGAAGTAGTTAAGAGGTATGCATCAGTGCTTACCAGTATAATAAGAGCAAAGCGTTCCTATTACGAGAATAGATTCAAAGAAGCAAAAGGCAACATAAAAAGCACATGGAGAGCCATCTCTACCATCCTAGGAGCTAAACAACATTTACATAATAAGATAAAAATCTCCAAGGATGGTTATACACCTGCAACAGATCTTGAAACAGCAACTGAATTTAATAGCTTCTTTTCATCGTTTGGTGCTCACCTTGCCCGAAAAATCCCAGAGACTCAGACATATGTTACCACATATCTTTCACGCAGCTATCCAAACTCTCTTCTCCTCTCTCCGGTCAGCCCTACAGATGTTGTGTCCATCATTCACTCGCTAAAAACCAAAGCTGGGAACATTAGTGAAATACCATCGATGGTACACAGGCGTGCCTCCCATGCCCTTGCACCACCCATAGCACTGCTGTTCAACAAATCCCTAGAGTGTCATACCTTCCCTGATATCCTTAAAAAAACAAGAGTAACGCCAGTTCATAAAGGAGGTAACACGGCAGACATAAATAATTACAGACCCATATCGAATCTACCTATATTATCAAAATTATTTTTTTTTTTTTACAAACAGCTCTACTCCAATCTTGTAAAATTCAATATACTAAGTCCCTGTCAGTTTGGCTTCCGCTCCCAAAAGAGTACCAATGATGCTATTGTTAGTCTGCTTGACTTAATCTTCTCAGCCCTTGACAAAAGTGAGTTTCCAATTGAACTCTTCATCGGCCTGAGAAAGGCCTTTGATACTGTTAACCATAACTACCTCTTACTTAAATTCCACCATTATGGAATCCGTGGCCTTGCCCTAAACTATATCCGATCCTATCTTAGTAACAGACACCAATATGAAGCCATCAATGATATAACCTCTCCCACTCTACCACTTAATTACCGTAAAGGTGCCACAGAGCAGCATCCTAGGACCCTCCTGTTTCTTATATACATCAATGATCTCCCTAATGTCTCTAACATACATAAACCTATATTGTTGGCTGATGATACTACTCATCTACTCTGACCCCAACCCACTCCTGTTAAATAATGTTGTAAACAATTAATTAAAAAAAGTCTACTTGTGGATGTCAACCAACAAACCTCACACAAAACATAGAAAAGACCTACTATATCTTATTTGGAAACAAATCAACAAATGCAATTCAGCTTCAGATAGATAATGTAAACATTAGCAATAAAAATGATGGAAAGTTTCTTAGCCTATACTTAGACAAGAGACTCAACTTCCGCACCCATATACAACACATAACTAAAAAGGTTTCTAAAACAGTTGGTATACTGTTTAAGATCAGATATTATGTACCCTACTCTGCTCTCCTCTCACTCTATTATGCACTTATCTATCCCTATCATTCTTATGGCGTTTGTGCTTGGGGTTCAACCTCTGCAAACTACCTCAAGCCCATCATCATCCAGTAAAAATCTGCTATCAGGACAATAACTAACTCTACCTTCAGACAACACACAGCTCCCTTGTTCAAATCCTTAAACATGCTAAACAAATTCACTCCATACATTCTCCTGTGTAAATTACGTTTATAAAGCCCTTTTTCTAACTGCAAACCCTGTTCTGAAACTCTTCCTGGACAGATGTAATAGAACACATGGCCACGTCCCCACCAGACATAAATATCTCTTTGATATCCCCAGAGTCAAACTTAATCTATGTAAACACTCTATGTAAATAAAGGGACCTAGTCTATGGAACTCACTCCCTTATAATGATTTGAAAAGCTGTCCAACTTCTGCCATATTCAAAAATAAAACCAAAAAGTACCTGTAGTACTTTTTAAGTACGAGGGAGTAATGCGCAAAGCGTCCCTCACCTGTGACGTCACAGCGTCATCTGACGCCATATCAACACATCGGCCATTTTGTCGTCAGTTCAGTCATGGCGAGGACTAACCCTTCATGCAAACTGCACCTACTATCAAGAAGAAGAAGATTTTGTGTTCCACCGATAGTATTATCGTAAGTAAGCACTTATATTTTATATTTTATTAAATTAATTGATTCTATTTTTCTGTAATAAAGGTCCAAAGGGTTGTTAAGGAACAAGGGTGTAGCGATACCGACGCTCAGTGCGCTCAACTCACACCAAAGTATCACCTGTGTAGCTTCTGTAATTAGTGTTAATTAGTTATGCTATAAGATAATGAAGCGAGTATAAGATTAACTCGCTACAAGGGTACTGTGTTGGGAGGTGAGGGCTGTTACTGGTGTCTGTGGGGATGTGAGGACTTGTACCAACCACTATCACCACCAGTACCTTGTCTTGCATCCTGCTTAGTATTCCTATTGAAATATGAAGTATTATTGCATTCATATAATTATTCATTCATTGTCATTACTATTTTTATGGGCTATGTTCTGTTACCCTAATGCTTTTTACCCCTGGGCATGTCCATTTACTCTCCAGCCCTTCACAAGCCACTGCTGCACCCCCTCCATGCCCATACTTACTGTGCTTATTCTTACAGGACTGCACTGCATTATGTGGTGCTCACTGGTGCCAACAGGCTGTTGCTTGGACAGGCCCCTCAGGCCCACATATCCACCACAGCCTTGTTTGTCCGGCACTTCAAAATCAAATGTTTATTTACGTAAGGTACATACATATTTTTAGGTAAGGTACTCTTTATTTGGGTAAATTTATCTTCGTAGTATTTAGCTTTGGCTCGTCTAATTATCTTGGATAGCAATAACGAGTAATTCTTTGAGAATTCTTTGGAGACAATTCCTAACCTATACTTCTCCCAACCTATACTTCTTCTCAAGGTCATCTTCACTTCTTGAAGATGTTCAGGTTTTCTCTTGAAGATGTCGACGGTTGTTCCAGCAATACTGTATTTCTTTTATTGCTGAAAACCTGTTTTCAGCCATAAAAAAATAATCCTGAATCCAGAAAAAAATCCCTTTTGTATCGTCTGGAAATTTTCAAATATTGCTGATCAAACCTGAGTCTAAATTATTTGTATATATTATGAATTACAGAGGTCCCAGGACAGGGTTTTTAGGCACTCCACTTACATTTTCCCACTCTGACTTAACCCCCATTTATACAAACTCAGTCTTATCTTTTAGCTAATAATTTATTGTACACACCATACTCAGCCTGTGTAGGGTAGTTTATTGTGCATGTGTAGTATATATATTTGTGTAGTATATTTGGTATATTTAATGCCTCTAACCTCTCCTCATAGTTCTTGTCCTTCAGTTCTGGGAGCCACTTAGTAGCATGTCTTTGCACCTTTTCCAGTTTGTTTATGTGCTTCTTAAGATATGGGCACCATACAACCGCTGCATATTCCAACTTTGGTCTAACAAAAGTCGTGAACAATTTCTTGAGTATTTCGCCATCCATGCATTTAAAAGCTCTGAATATTATCCTTTACCTGCAATTGGTTGTTGCTGTATTTATAGAATATGATTTGTTCTACTTTACATTTGTTTGTTCCTTTTTTTCAAAATTTCTTTCTGCCTCTCTCCTCACTGCCGTGTAGTTGTTTCTCTTTGTATTACTGGTATGTTTGGGGGTTTGGCCTCTTCGTATATTGATTCCATTTTTGTGTCTTTTGGTCTCTGTCCGTCTTGAAATTTCAGTTGAACAAATCCTGTTTCCTAGTTCTGCATCTTTGTTTTGGTATAAATGTTTTTGTTCCTTTATCATATATTTCACAAAATTGACATACTGTGCATTAATTCATCTCAATTACTTCCTTTCCTAACAGCAAGCCTTTCCAGTAAAATTCTTTGAATTCTTTTCTGACTTCTGGCCTAATGTTTGTTTTATCCTAGTGTGTATGATGCCTAGCGTGTGTCTGGTGCCTGTTGTGTTAAACCGAAGATAAATGCATAAGTATAGGTCAGTAATTTCTCCAGCTTTGAAAGGGGCTTTCATTATGCAGCAGTATTCCACTCTAGAGAGCACTAGCGTCTTGAAAACTATCATCATCGGTATAGCATCTCTAGTGTGAAAAGTTCTTGTTATCTATCCTGTCATTTTTCTTGCAGTTGTGACGGCTACTTTATTGTGTTCTTTAAATGTAAGGCCTTCTGACATCAGTACACCCAAATCCTTTACGTTGCTTTTCCGTTCAATGTTATGATTTGACTGAGTTTTGTAAGTGGTTTCCGTTTTTATATTTTTTATTTTTTCCGTAGCGCATGAGCTGAAACTTATGTTCGTTAATCACCATGTTATTTTCTGTAGCCCATAGAAAGACCTGATTTACATCTGATTGGAGGTTTGCCGTGTCCTCTATGTTGCCTACTCTCGTGAAGATTCTAGTGTCATCTGCAAAGGATGATCAAGTACTATAGGTTGTGTCCTTGTCTATGTCCGATATGAGGATGAGAAAAAGTATTGGAGCAAGCACAGTACGCTTGGGGACTGAGCTCTTTACGGTTGATGGTCCAGATTTTATTTTGTTGACTACTACACATTGGGTTCTATTAGTCAGGAAGTTGTATATCCATCTGCCTATTTTTCCGGTAATTCCTTTTGAACGCATTTTATGTGCAATAACACAATGGTCACATTTGTCAAAGGCTTTTTTTTGTCAGAGCGTTTTGTTTGTCTTCCATGGCATCTAGTGCCATGTCAGAGTGGTCCAGCAACTGTGATAGGCAAGAGCGCCCTGTTCTGAAACCATGTTGTCTGGGGTTATGGAGATGCTGTGATTCCATGTATTTTGTGATCTTACTTCTTAGCATTCTCTCAAAGATTTTTATGATGTGCGATGTTAGTGCTATCGGTCTGTAGTTTTTTGCCTCTGCCTTATTTCCTCCTTTATGGGGCGGTGCTATCTCTGCTGTTTTTAGTATGTCAGGGACAATGCCAGTATCTTGGCTTTGTCTCCAAAGAATGTGAAGGGCCTGCGATAACGTTTTTTACAGTTCTTGATGAATATAGAGTTCCAAGAGTCAGGGCCTGGTGCAGAGTGCATAGGCATACTGTCTATGGCTTCTTCAAAATCCAGTGGGGATAGGATCACATCTGATTTATGATTTGATGTTGGTATCATATCCATGAAAAATTCATTTGGGTTATCAATCAGATGGATGGAGAGCTACACTCGTGGTGTCCCATTTTCCCAGCACTGTTTGTCAAATAATGCTTTGAAACTTTTGACGGATTTGGCCTCCACCACCTTCTCACCTAACATGTTCCAACCGTTTACCATTCTGTTTGCAAAAGTGAATTGTCTTACATTTCTTCGGCATCTTTGTTTAGTTCGTTTAAATCTATAACCTCTTGTTCTTGAAATTCCAGGTCTCGGGAAATCTTCCCTATCAAGTTTATCAATTCCTGTTACTGTTTTGTACGTAGTGATCATATCTCCTCTTTTCCTTCTGTCTTCTAGTTTGGAATATTTAATGCCTCTAATGTCTCCTCATAAATCCTGCCCTTCAGTTTTGGTATGAATGTTTGTGTGCCTTCATCGTATATTTTGCAAAATATGGAATACATCTCATTTACTTTACTTTAAGAATATGGTTCGATCAATTAAAAACCCTCTTGTTCAAATTGCAAAGAGACTGAAAGAGATGCAGCATGCTCAATGGATTATATATTAGTGATTATTATTAGGATTATATATATTAGTGAATCATATTAGTGATTCAATTATTATGGTCATAAAACAATAAACAAATAGTTTTGGTGTTATTACACTCTATTCACAGGTTATATATAAGTATCTGCATGTTTTGTTCACCATTACAAACCACTAAGTTGGTTTGATTTTTGTTGAGATTGTTATTTATGATAAGATTCCTTACGTTATCTGAGAATGAAGCTATGTCGGTATTGGGAAATCTATAGATGGCACTTATAGTCAAGGAGGATTTAAGGGATTTACTGGAGAACTTGGCAAAGGTATATCCACAATAGTCGTCTCTATTACTAATGAGACTATTGCAGATGAAGGTATCTTTGTAAGATATTGCTATGCCACCTCCTTTTTTTATTAGGCCTGCAGTTGTGAATGGCTTTATTATCAGCCAAGTTGTAGCATACAACATAGCATATATATGTATATGGCATACATATATATATATATACATATATATATATATATATATATATATATATAATATATATATATATATATATATATATATATATATATATATATATATATATATATATATATAATGTTATGTTATGTTACAACATAACAGGCCAATTACACTGGATTAATCTTTGTGTTTAGATAGGAGATGCCTCGTATGGGCCAATAAGCCTTCTGCAGCCCCTATGTTTATCCCTTATGTATCCCCCCATGTTTTCACCTTCATTGTATTATCACCTGACCTAATGCGGGTATAAAATCAACTAATATATATATATATATATATATATATATATATATATATATATATATATATATATATATATATATATATATATATATATATATATATATATATATATATATATATATATATATATATATATATATATATATATATATATATATATTCATATTCATATTCATATTCATATTCAAAATTCGTCAGTGTACTACATTTTTGTTGTTGCTTTTAGGTGATGCTTTTAACCAGTGTACGTGGGTCTGATTGTGCAACCACAGTTCGAAGAATAATGAAGATATGAACAAACGGCCTGTGGTCACTATACAGTCTGGAAGGGCAAAAGAAGAAATTGGCATTTCTACAAAAACAAGAACTATATAATGTTATTTTAAGTAAGTAACCAAAAAATTAAATAATTTTTTTAAAGTTTAAAATTCACTTAAAAATGTAAATTTTAAGTTAAAAAATTTTAACCAAAAAACTTAATATTTTTCATATTTGGAACCATTCCATAATCCCAAGCATAAATGATTATATTTCTATCACTTGCTCTTAAGATTGTTTCATTTAATAGAGGTTGGGCATAATTGTTCTCTGCTGCTAATAGAACTGACTGACTTAGCTATAGGAAAATGTAAACTTAATTGGTTTATCCATTACAGTATTTTGCAGTTTATTTCATGATCCTGTGCTTAATACTTGCATAAATAGTAGATTACAAAATGCATTTTTATATCATTAGTATTGAATAATAATAATGCAAATAATTGACTTATAAATGATGTACAATTAATTGGTAGGTGATATTATATTATTAATATTTTTTCATTCTTGCAAAGCCTTAACAAAGTCATTAACATGTTAATATAAACTTGATCACCTTCCACTTATTTTCTCATGTGCTACCTACATGTACAAAACCTTATTCCTAAATGCATATTTTGTTCTGAAACTTGTCCTTTATATGTTGTGTATCACCATCTCTGGAGAGTTTTATCTGATTGATGTATAAATTACTTTTAATTTTACAGAATATTATTATACTGAATTTATTATTATATAAATAACTTAATTTTACAGAATCATCTATCAACGCACATCCACAAGTTGAGGAGGAGGATGTGACCTTCCAGATGTCTGAAGTACTGAAACAGGCACCAAACAGGCCTGGTGGATCTAGGCACAAGGTAAAATAATTTAATTTTTTTTTTTTTTTTTACTAATTGTCCGATTATATATATATATATATATATATATATATATATATATATATATATATATATATATATATATATATATATATATATATATAAATAAATATATATATATATAAATATATATATAATGTGTCGTACCTAGTAGCCAGAACGCACATCTCAGCCTACTATGCAAGGCCCGATTTGCCTAATAAGCCAAGTTTTCTTGAATTAATGTTTTTTCGACTACCTAACCTAACATTTTCAGCTACCTAACCTAACCTATAAAGATAGGTTGGGTTCGGTCATATATCTCTATTAATTTTAACTCCAATAAAAAAAGAATTGACCTCATACATAATGAAATGGATAGCTTTATCATTTCATAAGAAAAAAATAGAGAAAATATATTAATTCATGAAAACTTGGCTTATTAGGCAAATCGGGCCTTGCATAGTAGGCTGAAAAGTGCGTTCTGGCGACTAGGTACGACATATATATATATATATATATATATATATATATATATATATATATATATATATATATATATATATATATATATTATATATATATATATATATATTATATATATATATATATATATATATATATATATATATTATATATATATATTATATATATAATATGTATGTGTGTGTGTAATTACCTAAGTGTAGTTAAAGGATGAGACCGTCTTCCCAGCACTCTTTGTCATATAACGCTTTGAAACTACTGACAGTCTTGGCCTCCACCACCTTCTCACCTAACTTGTTCCAACCGTCTACCACTCTATTTGCGAAAGTGAATTTTCTTATATTTCTTTAGCATCTGTGTTAAGCTAGTTTCAATCTATGACCTCCTGTTCTTGAAGTTCCAGGTCTCAGGAAATCTTCCCTGTCGATTTTATCAATTCCTGTTACTATTTTGTATGTAGTGATCATATCACCTCTTCTGTCTTTTAGTTTTGGCATATTTAATGCCTCTAACGTCTCCTCGTAGCTCTTGCCCTTCAGTTCTGGGAGCCACTTAGTAGCATGTCTTTGCACCTTTTCCAGTTTGTTGATGTGCTTCTTAAGATATGGGCCAACTTCTGTTGTTGGGCACCACACAACAGCTGCATATTCTAGCTTTGGTGTAACAAAAGTCATGAACAATTTCTTTAGTATATCACCATCCATGTATTTAAACGCAATTCTAAAGTTAGAAAGCGTAGCATAGGCTCCTCGCACAATATTCTTTATGTGGTCCTCAGGTGATAGTTTTCTATCTAGAACCACCCCTAGATCTCTTTCTTTATCAGAATTCTTTAAAGATTTCTCACATAATGTATAGGTTGTGTGGGGTCTATGTTCTCCTGTTCCACATTCCATAACATGGCATTTATTAACATTAAATTCCATTTGCCAAGTGGTGCTCCATATACTTATTTTATCCAGGTTTTCTTGAAGGGCATGACAATCATCTAAATTTCTTATCCTTCCTATTATCTTAGCATCATCAGCAAACATGTTCATGTAATTCTGTATACCAACTGGTAGATCATTTATGTAGACAATAAACATCACTGGTGCAAGAACTGAACCCTGTGGTACTCCACTTGTGACATTTCTCCAGTCCGATACATTGCCTCTGATTACTGCCCTCATTTTTCTATCAGTCAGAAAATTTTTCATCCATGTTAGAAGCTTACCTGTCACCCCTCCAATATTTTCCAGTTTCCAGAACAACCTCTCTATGTGGAACTCTGTCGAATGCCTTTTTTAGGTCCAGATAGATGCAGTCAACCCAACCATCTCTTTCCTGTAATATATCTGTTGCTCGATCATAGAAACTGAGTAAATTCGATACACAGGATCTTCCAAATCGAAAACCATACTGTCTGTCTGAAATTATATCATTTCTCTCCAGGTGTTCTACCCATTTAGTTTTAATTATTTTTTCCAATATTCCAATTCCAATTTTTTCCAATAATGTGTGTGTATGTATATTTGTGTTGTTGAATATGACCGAAAGTCATAGTCTTTCTGCCCCTCTCCTTACTGCTATTGTTGTTTCTCGCATCTTTGTATTGCTTGTATGTTTGGGCAATTTTTCCCCTTTTCCTAGTTCTGCATCTCTGCTTTAGCATAAATTTTGTTGTGCCATTATCATATATTTCACAAAACTTGACATACATCTCATTTACTTCATGTCCTAACAGCAAGTGTTTGTCAAATTCCTTAAGGAAATATCTGAGTTCCCCATAATGACCTCTCCACAAGTCAGGTTTTTCAACTGCTTCAAGCTCATTTTCTTCCAGATTATAATGCATTGCATACTTTATTCCCAAAAAGACATGGTCACTTTTACCCAAGTGACAATGTCACTTGGGTAAAAGGAGGGAGGTACTGAAAGGAGGAAAAGGGAGGTACCGAATGATAAATATATCTTTCTCTTTCCTGGTAAATATAATATCCAGCATGGAGGGAACATCCCCTTCCCTCATCCTCGTAGCTTGTTTAACATGTAGAAACATGAATGTTTACAGGGTGAGGTTTACGAAATTATATATATATATATATATATATATATATATATATATATATATATATAAAGTTTGTGTGTGTAATTTATATAAATAAATAATTAAATATTAATTTTGTTAATATCTTTTCAGGGAAAACTTGCAAGTACAATTCGTATACAAGAGGGGCAACAAGAGCCAGAGGATGTCTACTAAGAAAATATATAAGTCTTTATCCTCACACTCTTGATATATGGTCTTCTCTGGTCTCTTTATTTTCTCTCCTCACAAATGTCCCTTTTTTTATTTCTTTTACGTTTCTCTCCTGTTTTTCTTGTCTTTTAATCTCTCCTTTCCTCCTCTCTTCCTTTACTTTTTATATTTGTGGTATTCATTTATGTCATTTTTATCTTGTATATTTTTCTTGTATCTTTTTCTTATCTTGTGTTTCTCTTCCCCTTCTCTTCAATGATTTCTCATTTCTCTCCTCTCTCTGTTGTTTCTGTTCTGTCTTCTCTCTCCTTGCCTTAATTTTGTTCTGTCTCCTCTTTTGTTGTGTGTGTGTCTTTCTGTCTCTGTCTGTCTCTCTCTCTCTCTCTCTCTTTCTTTCTTTCTCTTTCTTTCTCTCGCTCTCTCTCTGGCTCTCTTGCTCTCTCTCTCTCTCTCTGGCTCTCTCTCTCTCTCTCTCGCTCTCTCTCTGGCTCTCTTGCTCTCTCTCGCTCTCTCTCTCTCTCTCTCTCTCTCTCTCTCTCTCTCTCTCTCTCTCTCTCTCTCTCTCTCTCGCTCTCTCTCTCTGGCTCTCTTGCTCTCTCTCTCTCTGGCTCTCTTGCTCTCTCTCTGGCTCTCTCTCACTCTCTCTCTCTGGCTCTCTCTCACTCTCTCTCTCTGGCTCTCTTGCTCTCTCTCTCTCTCTGGCTCTTCTCTCTCTCTCTCTGGCTCTGGCTCTCTCTCTCTGGCTCTGGCTCTCTCTCTCTCTCTGGCTCTGGCTCTCTCTCTCTCTGGCTCTCTCTCTCTCTCTCTTTCTGGCTCTCTCTTTCTCTCTGTCTCTCTCTCTCTCTCTCTCTCTCTCTGGCTCTCTCTCTCTCTGGCTCTCTCGCTCTCGCTCTCTCTGGCTCTCGCTCTCTCTGGCTCTCTCTCTCTCTCTTTCTCTCTTTCTCTGGCTCTCTCGCTCTCTCTGGCTCTCTCTCTCTCTCTCTCTGACTCTCTCTCTCTCTCTGGCTCTGGCTCTCTCTCTCTCTCTGGCTCTCTCTTTCTCTCTGGCTCTCTCTCTCTCTGGCTCTCTCTTTCTCTCTGGCTCACTCTTTCTCTCTGGCTCTGTCTCTCTCTTTGGCTCTGGCTCTCTCTCTGGCTCAGACTCTCTCTCTCTCTGGCTCTGGCTCACGCTCTCTCTCTGGCTCTGGCTCACGCTCTCTTTCTGGCTCTCGCTCTCTCTCTCTCTGGCTCTCATATTTCATTTGATTTAAAAATGTCTGAGATTTTTACTTAATCTAAGTTATATTGCATGGTGCTAATATGAATATTATACATGACTGTTTTTTCTTTTCTTTCTCTCTCTCTTTCTCCCTTTCTTTCTTTCTTTCTCTTTCTTTCCTTCTCTCTCTCTTTTTCTTTCTCTTTCTACATGAATATTATACTTGACTGTGTTTACATTCACTTGTAGATTTTTATTTTTAGTTAATTAGTCCTAAACTTTTGATTAATAGATTTTTATTATTAGTCATAGAAAAACTATAGTGTTATATGTATACTCGGAAAATTTTACTTGTTTTAGTTTTAAGTAACAATAACTGCTTGTAACGTCAGACTGATCTCAGCATGACATGAATCACAGGCTGCTTGATCACAAAATCTATTGTGTTCACATATTGCATATATAGATTTTTATAGATTTTTAAATTTTTACTTTTATATTCTGTTATAGATATAGTCTATATATTTCGAGCTATTACATATATTTTGTTGTATTACTCATTCTTAATTAAATAAATATAATATTTTAATTCTCTTTTTGTACCCTATTTATTTGTAATTTACACATACATATATAGGATGTCCATTTCTTTCTCAGATATGTCTTCTTTCTTTCTCTCCCTTTCTATTTCAGATATGAATTAAAAAATTATTATACCCTAATTTACCCTAAACGTTTTAATGTAGGTAATTAAAAGATTATAAAAAAGTTTTTAGAAATGTTAATTATTTACGTTCTAAGGTTGTATATAAAAGTTCTCAAAAAACCTTTTCTAAACGTAATTATAAACGTGCTGAAAACAATGAAATGTCGTTTTTAGGATGTTTTAAAAACATGAAAATGTTTGCTGGGATACAAGCTGATGTGAGATCCCTGTCTACAGGTGGACTGGAACTATTATCCAGTAGGCAGTCTACTGTATTTTATCAAACCCTTATTAGTATAATAGATCTCGTAATAATTTTGCAAAAATAATGGCATTTACTATTTTTAAAAGATTATTAGAAAATTTACAGAAATGGTGCATTCGGAAGACAAAACCAATTTTTCACTTTTGACAATTGAGCACCTGCTACATCCAGATTCTAGGGAGGAAAGGAAGGACGATCTTACTGGATCCCATAGCCTCTCCGAGGCACAAACCAGGCTTTTACATAACCCCCCCCCCCCCTGCACCCGAGCTTTTTAAAATAGTAAATGCCACTATTTTTGCAAAATTGTTACGAGATCTATTATTCTAATAAGAGTTTGATAAAATACAAACCCTGGGGCCATAGAACGGCTATTTAATCCCCTTGAACGGACCTGTGCATGGGCCACTGAGTCATCGAAAAAAAACATAGACCGGCTTGGGAAAAAAGCAAAATTGCCGGTCTATGGCCCAGCTGATGGCTGTGCATGAATGGCTAATATCTGTTAGTTATGGAGCTAGGTTAGACTATGTATGTTTAAATCTCTGATTTAAACAGAGCCAGTGTTCAGTCAAATAACTGAATTTATCAAATCTTATCCTTGTATAATATACAAGCTGATGTGAGATCCCTGTCTACAGGTGGACTGGAACTATTATCCAGTAGGCAGTCTACTGTATTTTATCAAACCCTTATTAGTATAATAGATCTCGTAATAATTTTGCAAAAATAATGGCATTTACTATTTTTAAAAGATTATTAGAAAATTTACAGAAATGGTGCATTCGGAAGACAAAACCAATTTTTCACTTTTGACAATTGAGCACCTGCTACATCCAGATTCTAGGGAGGAAAGGAAGGACGATCTTACTGGATCCCATAGCCTCTCCGAGGCACAAACCAGGCTTTTACATAACCCCCCCCCCCCTGCACCCGAGCTTTTTAAAATAGTAAATGCCACTATTTTTGCAAAATTATTACGAGATCTATTATTCTAATAAGAGTTTGATAAAATACAAACCCTGGGGCCATAGAACGGCTATTTAATCCCCTTGAACGGACCTGTGCATGGGCCACTGAGGCATCGAAAAAAAACATAGACCGGCTTGGGAAAAAAGCAAAATTGCCGGTCTATGGCCCAGCTGATGGCTGTGCATGAATGGCTAATGGCTAATGGCTGTTAGTTATGGAGCTAGGTTAGACTATGTATGTTTAAATCTCTGATTTAAACAGAGCCAGTGTTCAGTCAAATAACTGAATTTATCAAATCTTATCCTTGTATAATATACAAGCTGATGTGAGATCCCTGTCTACAGGTGGACTGGAACTATTATCCAGTAGGCAGTCTACTGTATTTTATCAAACCCTTATTAGTATAATAGATCTCGTAATAATTTTGCAAAAATAGTGGCATTTACTATTTTTAAAAGATTATTAGAAAATTTACAGAAATGGTGCATTCGGAAGACAAAACCAATTTTTCACTTTTGACAATTGAGCACCTGCTACATCCAGATTCTAGGGAGGAAAGGAAGGACGATCTTACTGGATCCCATAGCCTCTCCGAGGCACAAACCAGGCTTTTACATAACCCCCCCCCCCCTGCACCCGAGCTTTTTAAAATAGTAAATGCCACTATTTTTGCAAAATTATTACGAGATCTATTATTCTAATAAGAGTTTGATAAAATACAAACCCTGGGGCCATAGAACGGCTATTTAATCCCCTTGAACGGACCTGTGCATGGGCCACTGAGGCATCGAAAAAAAACATAGACCGGATTGGGAAAAAAGCAAAATTGCCGGTCTATGGCCCGGCTGATGGCTGTGCATGGATGGCTAATGGCTGTTAGTTATGGAGCTAGGTTAGACTATGTATGTTTAAATCTCTGATTTAAACAGAGCCGGCTAATGGCTGTTTGTTATGGAGCTAGGTTAGACTATAGGCTAGGCTAGGTTAGAACCAGTGTTCAGTCAAATAACTGAATTTATCAAATCTTATCCTTGTATAATATACAAGCTGATGCGAGATCCCTGTCTACAGGTGGACTGGAACTTCTATCAACTAATCCATACATCAAACCTGTCCCTTACAGCCCACAATCTATCATTAGGAAAACCATGTGAGAAATCTTTAAGGAATTCTGATAAAGAAAGAGATCTAGGGGTGGTTCTAAATAGAAAACTATCACCTGAGGACCACATCAAGAACATTGTGTGAGGAGCCTATGCCATGCATTCCAACTTCAACAGCATGTTGTGGGGTGCCGATATTGTGTGCCATCACATGTAAACCAATCAAGCCCACAAATACGTCAACATGGACCAGCATTACACCGTCTAACATACTCTGTCAGATGTAACAACTAAATTTGTGAATTCAAGACCTAATCTATTGCATAGCACAGTGTTAGTACGAGAAAAACATTACTTACATTCGAAGCCGTGTTTTAAAATGGCGCGGACCTTGGTCTACTGACGCTCCACACTGTGTGTTCGTTTGCGTATGATGAACGTGTGACAATTTACTACAACAATTATTTAATTATTCTTATTCTTTATTTTACTATTTTTAGGGTACATGAAATTTCCAAATTATTTGCACACAATAATATAATTGCATTGTCATAACCTTTATATATTACGGAAAATACGATGACATGAACGAAGTCAATGTGAAGTTGAAGTCAAAGTCATTCGCCGAACATATTAGTCATTTTTTTTCTCCCAAACGATAGGGGATAACAAATCCACAGAGCATATAAGTGTAGAGTAAAGTCAATTTTATTCAGGAAAGTACATACATAGTTGATTTACAAACATAATGTTGGATTTATAGATAGAGCTAGTGCATACAATACCTAAAGCCAATAAAGTAGGCATATAGCATTTCAGGCAACCGGGCAGTATATATGGACCCCTTACTCAAATCTCTGAATATGTTAGATATTAAGTCCCTGCACATACTCTCATGTGTATTTTATATATATAAAACGCTGCACTGTAATGTCAATCCTGACCCTAAAAGCTTCCTAGAAGGTTGTAACAGATCCCATGAGCACCACACCAGAAACAAATACCTGTAGGTGTGTACTGGTGCCTTATAGTGTGTACTCGTACCTTATGGTGTGTACTGGGGCCTTATGGTGTATACTGGTGCTTTATGGTGTGTACTGGTGCCTTATGGTGTGTTCTAGTGCCTTATGGTGCGTACTGGTGCCGTATGGAGTGTACTGGTGCCTTATGGTGTGTACTGGTGCATTATTGTGTGTACTGGTGCCTTATTGTGTACTGGTGCCTTATGGTGTGTACTGGTGCATTATGGTGTGTACTGGTGCATTATGGTGTGTACTGGTGCATTATGGTGTGTACTGGTGCCTTATGGTGTGTGTTCTGGTGCCTTATGGTGTGTACTGGTGCCATATGATGTGTACTGGTGCATTATGGTGTGTACTGGTGCCTTATGGTGTGTACTGGTGCATTATGGCGTGTACTGGTGCCTTATAGTGTGTACTGGTGCATTATGGTGTGTACTGGTGCCTTATGGTGTGTACTTGTACCTTATTGTGTATACTGGTGCCTTATGGTGTGTACTGGTTCCTTATGGTGTGTACTGGGGCTTTATTGTGTGTACTGGTGCTTTATGGTGTGTACTGGTGCCTTATGGTGTGTTCTGGTGCCGTATGGTGCATACTGGTGCCTTATGGTGTGTACTGGTGTCTTATGGTGTGTACTGGTGCCTTATGGTGTGTACTGGTGCCTTATAGTGTGTACTGGTGCTTTATGGTGTGTACTGGTGCCTTATGGTGTGTCCTGGTGCCTTATGGTGTCTAATGGTGCCTTATGGTGTGTACTGGTGCCTTATGGTATATACTGGTGCCTTATAGTGTGTACTGGTTCCTTATGGTGTGCACTGGTGCCTTATGGTGTGTACTGGTGCCGTATGGTGTGTACTGGTGCCTTATGGTGTGTACTGGTGCCTTATGGTGTGTACTGGTGCCTTATGGTGTGTACTGGTGCCTTATGGTGTGTTCTGGTGCCTTATGGTGTGTGTTCTGGTGCCTTATGGCGTGTACTGGTGTCTTATAGTGTGTACTGGTACCTTATTGTGTGTACTGGTGCATTATGGTGTGTATAATGCACACTTTAGTGCGCGCGGCACTAGCTGGAAAAACAAGCGGGTTGTGCTCAAGCGTAAACACAAAAAAGTTTATAATCTTTTCACGCTGCTAACCTCAATTCTCGAGCTATGTTTTTCATTTTTGTATCAATGCGTTGGCAATAAAATTCTCTACAAGATCATATGCATAAAATGTCACCGAAGCATTTGGTATCCCACCACGAAGTAAATAAACACGAAGATGACTCGCCGTGACACCCAAACAGGAAGTAAATGTTCATACTCTTTCGTTTGTTGCCAGCCTCACAGTCATCCTACAGCGCTCATTTTGATATCACTGAACTCACAATAAAATTCCCCACCCAGACATATGCCTATCAATGTCTAATTATGGTATCGGGTGACCCGCACGAGTGTGGGAACTGGGCGAAGCATTAGCCGTGATTTCAGCAGGGACGACATTGGTGTGATGCAGGGCTTTGAATGTTTATACTGATTTCACTGTCCTGACATTATTTCTGGAGCTACGTATTTCATTTTTATAGCAATGTGTTCGCAATAGAAAGTTCTATAAGAACATGGGTAGAGTTGGCCAACACAGCGTCAAATAAATTTGCGGCGAATAAAATCTTACGCGTGTTTGTACCCGTGAGTGTCAAAAGTTTTTACTTTGCTCATGTTTTTCAAGTTTATACTTGTTTCACACAGTTTTTTTTTTTATAGTGTTCGGAATAAAATTCCCTACACAGACATATGCATATCAAATACAATTCCTTGGAATTCACAGCTGTAGAGATGACGGAAAACACACAACCGGAACCCGCTCTTGACACTCCAACTCACACCCGCAACACCCACAAAAAAAGTTTCTCTTGTTTCATGTATACTTACTTTAGTTTTCGTGCTACAGTTCTCATTTAGGTATCAAAATATTCCAAAGAAACTAGACTACAATACTGAAACAATCTAAGACAATTATGTGTACTTACCAAAGCAAAGACGATTGTAGTAAAATAAGTTGAGCATTTTATCTCCACTCCACCTCCTTCAGGTACTGATTCCTGAAGTTGCTCAACAGATGTTCCTAGGTGGAGTGAAGCTGATGTAGGTGGTTATTTCTTGTCCACCCAATACACCCTTTTCCTGTGATAAGTGGTGTAACAAGGTATGACGCAAAGTGGAACATCGCATGTCTTGCACGCTATACCAGTTTCCTTCCTGATACCCGACTTTGAACACACTTCACACCTGCGACGTTTGGGGATTTTTACCAGCTCATGTTTCAATTTATAGTTCAGGCGAGTCTCTGCTATAACAACACGTCGCTGTTGTCTCTGGGTTGGCAATAAACTACTGTCTGAATCGTCGCTCTCACTATTGTTTTCAAACACTAATGTGGAATATGAATTATCTTCATCAGATTCAGCTTCAGCACTAGGTGTAGACGTGAAGAGAGGGCGCCTCACACCCGACGGGCCAGGTGTTGACGGGTCAGCAGCAGGATACACAGGACCAGTGTCATGATTTATGTCTGGAGCATGAACTAGATGTGGAGATGGTGTAGTTGTTGCAGGCCACTCTGCCTTGTCAAATTTCAATAAAGACCAAATAGCAACTTCATGGAACTAGAGCAGAGTTAGTTTCCTTCGATCATCTGTGTTGGCCTTGTACAATGCATGTACAATGCATATAGTAAAGACCAAATAGCAACTTCATGGAACTAGAGCAGAGTTAGTTTCCTTCGATCATCTGTGTTGGCCTTGTACAATGCAACCACAAGTTGACATTGAATGTGAATTAACAATGAGACAAGTAAGATTTATACTAATACATTTATACTAACTCTGTTGAGCGTTGACCATTTATACATCAAATCTGTTGATGTGAGCACTTTAGTTTAGTCTGCCGTTTAAAGAAAAAAAGAGCATATCAATGGTATATCACAGAAAACGAATTTATCATAAACTCATGTATTTGTCTTATCATATTGAACTGCATTCATATTTTTAATATATAACAATATGAATATACAAATTTCTGTAAATCCCCTACCTTGTTGGAATCTGTGGAAATGAATGAGCAAATGTGCTGGCTGAAGGCGCTGAAGGAAACCACATTGGTTTCATTTTGGATACAAATGTCCATGGAGATTCAAAATGGAAACTAATTATATAGTTGAACCTGCAGAGACGAGTTTAAGAATCTGTGTTGAGAGTGATGGACACAGCCTTCACAATTATACTTCAGAGAATGTAAACATCTAAGAGTCATTAGAAATATGTGTAGAATAATAAACCCTACATTGTTTGAGTTAGGGAAAACACCATTTGTGATATATAGATACTATAGCTGTTCCTAAAGATTCACCCTTTTTTGCACCAGCAAGATAACATAAAAGATTTTAAGAGTTGACGAATGTTAATATTCTTGTTTGATAAACTGTGAACTTGAGACATAGTTAATAAGAACATATTAACACAACAAAATGTTTTCAGAATCTTTAACACCACTTTCCAGCAACTTATATAATTTATATAAATTATTTTAGAGAATAATACATAAATTATATATTTAAACATGATATAGTGTTTAGTGGAATGTATAAGGAGTCAAATTGTGTTAAAAAGAGCAATTTTTAGAAAATTTGGAAAAATATTTTTCTGTTCAAATTATAACTAAATGGATTTTAAAGGTTTCACTCAGCCAATATATATCATTCACAATTTATTAATGAATTTTACAAAAAAACACCATAAATTTTATATTTAAACATGTAAAAACTATTTGTTTTACATTTGGAAGAAAATAATTGTAGAAAAACAATTTATAATTAAACCTTTGAGTTTGGATTTTTTGAGTAAAAGTTTCTCAAAGGCTTTCCTGCACCATTCTCAATGCAAATCATTCCCACACCTATGGGAAGAGATAGGCGAACGTTGTGTAGATGATTTGTGTTTGCTGGGTTGTACATACCAGTTGCGTTGCTCCTGGGAGTATGGGTTCGAGTCACTTCTGGGGTGTGAGTTTTCAGTTGCATATTGTCCTGGGGACCATTCAGGCTTGTTCGCATTTGTGTTCCTCACGTGTGCCCCAAAGAATGAGGTGATTTGGTAAAATGCTATGCCCAAGATTACTATCCGAGTGCCGGCGGTGTGGTGGTTCAAATAGCCTCGGCTATCACCTCATTTTGTCCGGTTGTGATGGTCAAGTGGATTAAGGCGTCTTGTACATACCAGTTGCGTTGCTCCTGGGTGTATGGGTTCGAGTCACTTCTGGGGTGTGAGTTTTCAGTTGCGTATTGTCCTGGGGACCATTCAGGCTTGTTCGCATTTGTGTTCCTCACGTGTGCCCCAAAGAATGAGGTGATTTGGTAAAATGCTATGCCCAAGATTACTATCCGAGTGCAGGCGGTGGGGTGGTTCAAATAGCCACGGCTATCACCTCATTTTGTCCGGTTGTGATGGTCAAGTGGATTAAGGCGTCTTGTACATACCAGTTGCGTTGCTCCTGGGTGTATGGGTTCGAGTCACTTCTGGGGTGTGAGTTTTCAGTTGCGTATTGTCCTGGGGACCATTCAGGCTTGTTCGCATTTGTGTTCCTCACGTGTGCCCCAAAGAATGAGGTGATTTGGTAAAATGCTATGCCCAAGATTACTATCCGAGTGCAGGCGGTGGGGTGGTTCAAATAGCCACGGCTATCACCTCATTTTGTCCGGTCGTGATGGTCAAGTGGATTAAGGCGTCTTGTACATACCAGTTGCGTTGCTCCTGGGAGTATGGGTTCGAGTCACTTCTGGGGTGTGAGTTTTCAGTTGCATATTGTCCTGGGGACCATTCATGCTTGTTCACATTTGTGTTCCTCACGTGTGCCCCAAAGAATGAGGTGATTTGGTAAAATGCTATGCCCAAGATTACTATCCAAGTGCCGGCGGTGGGGTGGTTCAAATAGCCTCGGCTATCACCTCATTTTGTCCGGTCGTGATGGTCAAGTGGATTAAGGCGTCTTGTACATACCAGTTGCGTTGCTCCTGGGAGTATGGGTTCGAGTCACTTCTGGGGTGTGAGTTTTCAGTTGCATATTGTCCTGGGGACCATTCAGGCTTGTTCGCATTTGTGTTTCTCACGTGTGCCCCAAAGAATGAGGTGATTTGGTAAAATGCTATGCCCAAGATTACTATCCGAGTGCCGGCGGTGGGGTGGTTCAAATAGCCTCGGCTATCACCTCATTTTGTCCGGTCGTGATGGTCAAGTGGATTAAGGCGTCTTGTACATACCAGTTGCGTTGCTCCTGGGAGTATGGGTTCGAGTCACTTCTGGGGTGTGAGTTTTCAGTTGCATATTGTCCTGGGGACCATTCAGGCTTGTTCGCATTTGTGTTCCTCACGTGTGCCCCAAAGAATGAGGTGATTTGGTAAAATGCTATGCCCAAGATTACTATCCGAGTGCCGGCGGTGTGGTGGTTCAAATAGCCTCGGCTATCACCTCATTTTGTCCGGTTGTGATGGTCAAGTGGATTAAGGCGTCTTGTACATACCAGTTGCGTTGCTCCTGGGTGTATGGGTTCGAGTCACTTCTGGGGTGTGAGTTTTCAGTTGCATATTGTCCTGGGGACCATTCAGGCTTGTTCGCATTTGTGTTCCTCACGTGTGCCCCAAAGAATGAGGTGATTTGGTAAAATGCTATGCCCAAGATTACTATCCGAGTGCAGGCGGTGGGGTGGTTCAAATAGCCACGGCTATCACCTCATTTTGTCCGGTCGTGATGGTCAAGTGGATTAAGGCGTCTTGTACATACCAGTTGCGTTGCTCCTGGGAGTATGGGTTCGAGTCACTTCTGGGGTGTGAGTTTTCAGTTGCATATTGTCCTGGGGACCATTCAGGCTTGTTCACATTTGTGTTCCTCACGTGTGCCCCAAAGAATGAGGTGATTTGGTAAAATGCTATGCCCAAGATTACTATCCAAGTGCCGGCGGTGGGGTGGTTCAAATAGCCTCGGCTATCACCTCATTTTGTCCGGTCGTGATGGTCAAGTGGATTAAGGCGTCTTGTACATACCAGTTGCGTTGCTCCTGGGAGTATGGGTTCGAGTCACTTCTGGGGTGTGAGTTTTCAGTTGCATATTGTCCTGGGGACCATTCAGGCTTGTTCGCATTTGTGTTCCTCACGTGTGCCCCAAAGAATGAGGTGATTTGGTAAAATGCTATGCCCAAGATTACTATCCGAGTGCCGGCGGTGGGGTGGTTCAAATAGCCTCGGCTATCACCTCATTTTGTCCGGTCGTGATGGTCAAGTGGATTAAGGCGTCTTGTACATACCAGTTGCGTTGCTCCTGGGAGTATGGGTTCGAGTCACTTCTGGGGTGTGAGTTTTCAGTTGCATATTGTCCTGGGGACCATTCAGGCTTGTTCGCATTTGTGTTCCTCACGTGTGCCCCAAAGAATGAGGTGATTTGGTAAAATGCTATGCCCAAGATTACTATCCGAGTGCCGGTGGTGGGGTGGTTCAAATAGCCTCGGCTATCACCTCATTTTGTCCGGTCGTGATGGTCAAGTGGATTAAGGCGTCTTGTACATACCAGTTGCGTTGCTCCTGGGAGTATGGGTTCGAGTCACTTCTGGGGTGTGAGTTTTCAGTTGCATATTGTCCTGGGGACCAGTCAGGCTTGTTCGCATTTGTGTTCCTCACGTGTGCCCCAAAGAATGAGGTGATTTGGTAAAATGCTATGCCCAAGATTACTATCCGAGTGCCGGTGGTGGGGTGGTTCAAATAGCCTCGGCTATCACCTCATTTTGTCCGGTCGTGATGGTCAAGTGGATTAAGGCGTCTTGTACATACCAGTTGCGTTGCTCCTGGGAGTATGGGTTCGAGTCACTTCTGGGGTGTGAGTTTTCAGTTGCATATTGTCCTGGGGACCATTCAGGCTTGTTCGCATTTGTGTTCCTCACGTGTGCCCCAAAGAATGAGGTGATTTGGTAAAATGCTATGCCCAAGATTACTATCCGAGTGCCGGCGGTGGGGTGGTTCAAATAGCCTCGGCTATCACCTCATTTTGTCCGGTCTTGATGGTCAAGTGGATTAAGGCGTCTTGTACATACCAGTTGCGTTGCTCCTGGGAGTATGGATTCGAGTCACTTCTGGGGTGTGAGTTTTCAGTTGCATATTGTCATGGGGACCATTCAGGCTTGTTCGCATTTGTGTTCCTCACGTGTGCCCCAAAGAATGAGGTGATTTGGTAAAATGCTATGCCCAAGATTACTATCCGAGTCCTGGCGGTGGGGTGGTTCAAATAGCCTCGGCTATCACCTCATTTTGTCCGGTCGTGATGGTCAAGTGGATTAAGGCGTCTTGTACATACCAGTTGCGTTGCTCCTGGGAGTATGGGTTCGAGTCACTTCTGGGGTGTTAGTTTTCAGTTGCATATTGTCCTGGGGACCATTCAGGCTTGTTCGCATTTGTGTTCCTCACGTGTGCCCCAAAGAATGAGGTGATTTGGTAAAATGCTATGCCCAAGATTACTATCCGAGTGCCGGCGGTGGGGTGGTTCAAATAGCCTCGGCTATCACCTCATTTTGTCCGGTCGTGATGGTCAAGTGGATTAAGGCGTCTTGTACATACCAGTTGCGTTGCTCCTGGGAGTATGGGTTCGAGTCACTTCTGGGGTGTGAGTTTTCAGTTGCATATTGTCCTGGGGACTATTCAGGCTTGTTCGCATTTGTGTTCCTCACGTGTGCCCCAAAGAATGAGGTGATTTGGTAAAATGCTATGCCCAAGATTACTATCCGAGTGCCGGCGGTGGGGTGGTTCAAATAGCCTCGGCTATCACCTCATTTTGTCCGGTCGTGATGGTCAAGTGGATTAAGGCGTCTTGTACATACCAGTTGCGTTGCTCCTGGGAGTATGGGTTCGAGTCACTTCTGGGGGTGTGAGTTTTCAGTTGCATATTGTCCAAGGGGACCATTCAGGCTTGTTCGCATTTGTGTTCCTCACGTGTGCCCCAAAGAATGAGGTGATTTGGTAAAATGCTATGCCCAAGATTACTATTTGAGTGCCGGCGGTGGGGTGGTTCAAATAGCCTCGGCTATCACCTCATTTTGTCCAGACGTGATGGTCAAGTGGATTAAGGCGTCTTGTACATACCAGTTGCGTTGCTCCTGGGAGTATAGGTTCGAGTCACTTCTGGGGTGTGAGTTTTCAGTTGCATATTGTCCTGGGGACCATTCAGACTTGTTCGCATTTGTGTTCCTCACGTGTGCCCCAAAGAATGAGGTGATTTGGTAAAATGCTATGCCCAAGATTACTATCCGAGTGCCGGCGGTGGGGTGGTTCAAATAGCCTCGGCTATCACCTCAATTTGTCCGGTCGTGATGGTCAAGTGGATTAAGGCCTCTTGTACATACCAGTTGCGTTGCACCTGGGAGTATGGGTTCGAGTCACTTCTGGGGTGTGAGTTTTCAGTTGCATATTGTCCTGGGGACCATTCAGGCTTGTTCGCATTTGTGTTCCTCACGTATGCCCCAAAGAATGAGGTGATTTGGTAAAATGCTATGCCCAAGATTACTATCCGAGTGCCGGTGGTGGGGTGGTTCAAATAGCCTCGGCTATCACCTCATTTTGTCCGGTCGTGATGGTCAAGTGGATTAAGGCGTCTTGTACATACCAGTTGCGATGCTCCTGGGAGTATGGGTTCAAGTCACATCTGGGGTGTGAGTTTTCAGTTGAATATTGTCCTGGGGACCATTCAGGCTTGTTCGCATTTGTGTTCCTCACGTGTGCCCCAAAGAATGAGGTGATTTGGTAAAATGCTATGCCCAAGATTACTATCCGAGTGCCGGCGGTGGGGTGGTTCAAATAGCCTCGGCTATCACCTCATTTTGTCCGGTCGTGATGGTCAAGTGGATTAAGGCGTCTTGTACATACCAGTTGCGTTGCTCCTGGGAGTATGGGTTCGAGTCACTTCTGGGGTGTGAGTTTTCAGTTGCATATTGTCCTGGGGACCATTCAGGCTTGTTTGCATTTGTGTTCCTCACGTGTGCCCCAAAGAATGAGGTGATTTGGTAAAATGCTATGCCCAAGATTACTATCCGAGTGCCGGCGGTGGGGTGGTTCAAATAGCCTCGGCTATCACCTCATTTTGTCCGGTCGTGATGGTCAAGTGGATTAAGGCGTCTTGTACATACCAGTTGCGATGCTCCTGGGAGTATGGGTTCGAGTCACTTCTGGGGTGTGAGTTTTCAGTTGCATATTGTCCTGGGGACCATTCAGGCTTGTTCGCATTTGTGTTCCTCACGTGTGCCCCAAAGAATGAGGTGATTTGGTAAAATGCTATGCCCAAGATTACTATCCGAGTGCCGGCGGTGTGGTGGTTCAAATAGCCTCGGCTATCACCTCATTTTGTCCGGTCGTGATGGTCAAGTGGATTAAGGCGTCTTGTACATACCAGTTGCGTTGCTCCTGGGAGTATGGGTTCGAGTCACTTCTGGGGTGTGAGTTTTCAGTTGCATATTGTCCTGGGGACCATTCAGGCTTGTTTGCATTTGTGTTCCTCACGTGTGCCCCAAAGAATGAGGTGATTTGGTAAAATGCTATGCCCAAGATTACTATCCGAGTGCCGGCAGTAGGGTGGTTCAAATAGCCTCGGCTATCACCTCATTTTGACCGGTCGTGATGGTCAAGTGGATTAAGGCGTCTTGTACATACCAGTTGCGTTGCTCCTGGGAGTATGGGTTCAAGTCACTTCTGGGGTGTGAGTTTTCAGTTGCATATTGTCCTGGGGACCATTCAGGCTTGTTCGCATTTGTGTTCCTCACGTGTGCCCCAAAGAATGAGGTGATTTGGTAAAATGCTATGCCCAAGATTACTATCCGAGTGCCGGCGGTGGGGTGGTTCAAATAGCCTCGACTATCACCTCAATTTGTCCGGTCGTGATGGTCAAGTGGATTAAGGCGTCTTGTACATACCAGTTGCGTTGCTCCTGGGAGTATGGGTTCGAGTCACTTCTGGGGTGTGAGTTTTCAGTTGCATATTGTCCTGGGGACCATTCAGGCTTGTTTGCATTTGTGTTCCTCACGTGTGCCCCAAAGAATGAGGTGATTTGGTAAAATGCTATGCCCAAGATTACTATCCGAGTGCGGGCGGTGGGGTGGTTCAAATAGCCTCGGCTATCACCTCATTTTGTCCGGTCGTGATGGTCAAGTGGATTAAGGCGTCTTGTACATACCAGTTGCGTTGCTCCTGGGAGTATGGGTTCGAGTCACTTCTGGGGTGTGAGTTTTCAGTTGCATATTGTCCTGGGGACCATTCAGGCTTGTTCACATTTGTTTTCCTCACGTGTGCCCCAAAGAATGAGGTGATTTGGTAAAATGCTATGCCCAAGATTACTATCCGAGTGCAGGCGGTGGGGTGGTTCAAATAGCCTCAGCTATCACCTCATTTTGTCCGTTCGTGATGGTCAAGTGGATTAAGGCGTCTTGTACATACCAGTTGCGTTGCTCCTGGGAGTATGGGTTCGAGTCACTTCTGGGGTGTGAGTTTTCAGTTGCATATTGTCCTGGGGACCATTCAGGCTTGTTCGCATTTGTGTTCCTCACGTGTGCCCCAAAGAATGAGGTGATTTGGTAAAATGCTATGCCCAAGATTACTATCCGAGTGCCGGCGGTGGGGTGGTTCAAATAGCCTCGGCTATCACCTCAATTTGTCCGGTCGTGATGGTCAAGTGGATTAAGGCGTCTTGTACATACCAGTTGCGTTGCTCCTGGGAGTATGGGTTCGAGTCACTTCTGGGGTGTGAGTTTTCAGTTGCATATTGTCCTGGGGACCATTCAGGCTTGTTTGCATTTGTGTTCCTCACGTGTGCCCCAAAGAATGAGGTGATTTGGTAAAATGCTATGCCCAAGATTACTATCCGAGTGCGGCGGTGGGGTGGTTCAAATAGCCTCGGCTATCACCTCATTTTGTCCGGTCGTGATGGTCAAGTGGATTAAGGCGTCTTGTACATACCAGTTGCGTTGCTCCTGGGAGTATGGGTTCGAGTCACTTCTGGGGTGTGAGTTTTCAGTTGCATATTGTCCTGGGGACCATTCAGGCTTGTTCGCATTTGTGTTCCTCACGTGTGCCCCAAAGAATGAGGTGATTTGGTAAAATGCTATGCCCAAGATTACTATCCGAGTGCCGGCGGTGGGGTGGTTCAAATAGCCTCGGCTATCACCTCATTTTGTCCGGTCGTGATGGTCAAGTGGATTAAGGCGTCTTGTACATACCAGTTGCGTTGCTCCTGGGAGTATGGGTTCGAGTCACTTCTGGGGTGTGAGTTTTCAGTTGCATATTGTCATGGGGACCATTCAGGCTTGTTCGCATTTGTGTTCCTCACGTGTGCCCCAAAGAATGAGGTGATTTGGTAAAATGCTATGCCCAAGATTACTATCCGAGTGCCGAGCGGTGGGGTGGTTCAAATAGCCTCGGCTATCACCTCATTTTGTCCGGTCGTGATGGTCAAGTGGATTAAGGCGTCTTGTACATACCAGTTGCGTTGCTCCTGGGAGTATGGGTTCGAGTCACTTCTGGGGTGTGAGTTTTCAGTTGCATATTGTCCTGGGGACCATTCAGGCTTGTTCGCATTTGTGTTCCTCACGTGTGCCCCAAAGAATGAGGTGATTTGGTAAAATGCTATGCCCAAGATTACTATCCGAGTGCCGGCGGTGGGGTGGTTCAAATAGCCTCGGCTATCACCTCATTTTGTCCGGTCGTGATGGTCAAGTGGATTAAGGCGTCTTGTACATACCAGTTGCGTTGCTCCTGGGAGTATGGGTTCGAGTCACTTCTGGGGTGTGAGTTTTCAGTTGCATATTGTCCTGGGGACCATTCAGGCTTGTTCGCATTTGTGTTCCTCACGTGTGCCCCAAAGAATGAGGTGATTTGGTAAAATGCTATGCCCAAGATTACTATTCCGAGTGCCGGCGGTGGGGTGGTTCAAATAGCCTCGGCTATCACCTCATTTTGTCCGGTCGTGATGGTCAAGTGGATTAAGGCGTCTTGTACATACCAGTTGCGTTGCTCCTGGGAGTATGGGTTCGAGTCACTTCTGGGGTGTGAGTTTTCAGTTGCATATTGTCCTGGGGACCATTCAGGCTTGTTCGCATTTGTGTTCCTCACGTGTGCCCCAAAGAATGAGGTGATTTGGTAAAATGCTATGCCCAAGATTACTATCCGAGTGCCGGCGGTGGGGTGGTTCAAATAGCCTCGGCTATCACCTCATTTTGTCCGGTCGTGATGGTCAAGTGGATTAAGGCGTCTTGTACATACCAGTTGCGTTGCTCCTGGGAGTATGGGTTCGAGTCACTTCTGGGGTGTGAGTTTTCAGTTGCATATTGTCCTGGGGACCATTCAGGCTTGTTCGCATTTGTGTTCCTCACGTGTGCCCCAAAGAATGAGGTGATTTGGTAAAATGCTATGCCCAAGATTACTATCCGAGTGCCGGCTGGTGGGGTGGTTCAAATAGCCTCGGCTATCACCTCATTTTGTCCGGTCGTGATGGTCAAGTGGATTAAGGCGTCTTGTACATACCAGTTGCGATGCTCCTGGGAGTATGGGTTCGAGTCACATCTGGGGTGTGAGTTTTCAGTTGAATATTGTCCTGGGGACCATTCAGGCTTGTTCGCATTTGTGTTCCTCACGTGTGCCCCAAAGAATGAGGTGATTTGGTAAAATGCTATGCCCAAGATTACTATCCGAGTGCCGGCGGTGGGGTGGTTCAAATAGCCTCGGCTATCACCTCATTTTGTCCGGTCGTGATGGTCAAGTGGATTAAGGCGTCTTGTACATACCAGTTGCGTTGCTCCTGGGAGTATGGGTTCGAGTCACTTCTGGGGTGTGAGTTTTCAGTTGCATATTGTCCTGGGGACCATTCAGGCTTGTTTGCATTTGTGTTCCTCACGTGTGCCCCAAAGAATGAGGTGATTTGGTAAAATGCTATGCCCAAGATTACTATCCGAGTGCCGGCGGTGGGGTGGTTCAAATAGCCTCGGCTATCACCTCATTTTGTCCGGTCGTGATGGTCAAGTGGATTAAGGCGTCTTGTACATACCAGTTGCGATGCTCCTGGGAGTATGGGTTCGAGTCACTTCTGGGGTGTGAGTTTTCAGTTACATATTGTCCTGGGGACCATTCAGGCTTGTTCGCATTTGTGTTCCTCACGTGTGCCCCAAAGAATGAGGTGATTTGGTAAAATGCTATGCCCAAGATTACTATCCGAGTGCCGGCGGTGTGGTGGTTCAAATAGCCTCGGCTATCACCTCATTTTGTCCGGTCGTGATGGTCAAGTGGATTAAGGCGTCTTGTACATACCAGTTGCGTTGCTCCTGGGAGTATGGGTTCGAGTCACTTCTGGGGTGTGAGTTTTCAGTTGCATATTGTCCTGGGGACCATTCAGGCTTGTTTGCATTTGTGTTCCTCACGTGTGCCCCAAAGAATGAGGTGATTTGG
>NW_027190180.1:0-50035 GCF_040958095.1 Procambarus clarkii
TTTTCCACGTTTTTGTGAATTTTCAGTCCATGGGTATTAATTCATATATATACGATAAAAATGATGCAAACACATAATTGATTAGATAATAACCTTAAATACTTCATTTTCAATAATATATTTGTTTCTCGTTAAAATACTGAGTAAGATATTGAAAAGGGGAGAAGTTCGGTTTTTATTGCATATATCGACGTTTCAGCCGGATTAGAGCGGTTTTACGTGTACATCTTCCCTCGTTAATATAAACGGAAAATCAAGAACATTATAGTTAATTCTAATGAAAACACATTGTTTTTTATCATTTGTATTGGAAACAACATTGTCTTTTCTTGAATCTAAATAATACGAAACCTCGCTCTATGATTCTAAGTTATAATCCTCAAATATGGTTAAATAGTGACTTTTTTCACGATTTTCATGTAGTTTGATATTACGTAAATATATTCATTTTTACCAATATTTCGATACTATTTCATGTAGTATCACGATATGTGATTTGGCCTTCAAATCTCAGAATTTCGCAGAATATTGCATTTTAAGCAAGTTTTCTTGCATTTTGTTTCATACGAAAAATCATCGAATTTAGCAATATTTTGACGTTTATCATCCCCTTTTCCTTCATGTGATTTAAACAAAATATCATCGAATTAGGCAATATTTTGCCGTTTTTCCACGTTTTTGTGAATTTTCAGTCTATGGGTATTAATTCATTATATATACGATAAAAATGATTTAAACACATAATTGATTAGATAATAACCTTAATTACTTCATTTTCAATCAACTATTTGTTTCTCGTTAAAATACTGAGTGAGATATTGAAAAGGGGAGAAGTTCTGTTTTTATTGCATATATCGACGTTTCAGCCGGAATAGAGCGGTTTTACGTGTACATCTTCCATCAGTAATATAAACGGAAAATCAGGAACATTTTAGTTAATTCTATTGAAAACACATTGATTTTTATCATTTGTATTGGAAACAACATTGTCATATGTCTTTTCTTGGATCTAAATAATACGAAACCTCACTCTATGATTCTAAGTTAAAATCCTCAAATATGGTTAAATAGTGACTTTTTCACGATTTTTATGTAGTTTGATATTACGTAAATATATTCATTTTTACCAATATTTCGATACTATTTCATGTAGTATCACGATATGTGATTTGGCCTTGAAATCTCAGAATTCGCAAAATATTGCATTATAAGCAAGTTTTCTTGCATTTTTTTTCGTACGAAAAATCATCGAATTTAGCAATATTTTGACGTTTATCATCCCTTTTTCCTTCATGTGATTCAAACAAAATGTCATCGAATTAGGCAATATTTTGCCGTTTTCCACGTTTTTGTGAATTTTCAGTCTATGGGTATTAATTCATTATATATACGATAAAAATGATGCAAACACATAATTGATTAGATAATAACCTTAAATACTTCATTTTCAATCAACTATTTGTTTCTCGTTAAAATACTGAGTAAGATATTGAAAAGGGGAGAAGTTCGGTTTTTATTGCATATATCGACGTTTCAGCCGGATTAGAGCGGTTTTACGTGTACATCTTCCATCGTTAATATAAACGGAAAATCAAGAACATTTTAGTAATTTCTAATGAAAACACATTGTTTTATATCATTTGTATTGGAAACAACATTGTCATATGTCTTTTCTTGGATCTAAATAATACGAAACCTCGCTCTATGATTTGAAGTTAAAATCCTCAAAAATGGTTATATAGTGACTTTTTTCACGTTTTTCATGTAGTTTGATATTACGTAAATATATTCATTTTTACCAATATTTCGATACTATTTCATGTAGTATCACGATATGTGATTTGGCCTTCAAATTCCAGAATTTCGCATAATATTGCATTTTAAGCAAGTTTTCTTGCATTTTGTTTCGTACGAAAAATCATCGAATTCAGCAATATTTTGACGTTTATCATCCCCTTTTCCTTTTTTTGATTTAAACAAAATATCATCGAATTGGGCAATATTTTGCCGTTTTTCCACGTTTTTGTGAATTTTCAGTCTATGGGTATTAATTCATTATATATACGATAAAAATGATGCAAACACATAATTGATTAGATAATAACCTTAAATACTTCATTTTCAATAATATATTTGTTTCTCGTTAAAATACTGAGTAAGATATTGAAAAGGGGAGAAGTTCGGTTTTTATTGCATATATCGACGTTTCAGCCGGATTAGAGCGGTTTTACGTGTACATCTTCCCTCGTTAATATAAACGGAAAATCAAGAACATTATAGTTAATTCTAATGAAAACACATTGTTTTTTATCATTTGTATTGGAAACAACATTGTCTTTTCTTGAATCTAAATACTACGAAACCTCGCTCTATGATTCTAAGTTATAATCCTCAAATATGGTTAAATAGTGACTTTTTTCACGATTTTCATGTAGTTTGATATTACGTAAATATATTCATTTTTACCAATATTTCGATACTATTTCATGTAGTATCACGATATGTGATTTGGCCTTCAAATCTCAGAATTTCGCATAATATTGCATTTTAAGCAAGTTTTCTTGCATTTTTTTTCGTACGAAAAATCATCGAATTTAGCAATATTTTGACGTTTATCATCCCCTTTTCCTTCATGTGATTTAAACAAAATATCATCGAATTAGGCAATATTTTGCCGTTTTTCCACGTTTTTGTGAATTTTCAGTCCATGGGTATTAATTCATATATATACGATAAAAATGATGCAAACACATAATTAATTAGATAATATCCTTAAATACTTCATTTTCAATCAACTATTTGTTTCTCGTTAAAATACTGAGTAAGATATTGACAAGGGGAGAAGTTCTGTTTTTTATTGCATATATCGACGTTTCAGCCGGAATAGAGCGATTTTCGTGTACATCTTCCATCGGTAATATAAACGGAAAACCAGGAACATTTTAGTTAATTCTAATGAAAACACTTTGATTTTTATCATTTGTATTGGAAACAACATTGTCATATGTCTTTTCTTGGATCTAAATAATACGAAACCTCGCTCTATGATTTGAAGTTAAAATCCTCAAATATGGTTAAATAGTGACTTTTTCACTATTTTCATGTAGTTTGATATTAAGTAAATATATTCATTTTTACCAATATTTCGATACTATTTCATGTAGTATCACGATATGTGATTTGGCCTTGAAATCTCAGAATTTCGCAAGATATTGCATTATAAGCAAGTTTTCTTGTATTTTTTTTCGTACGAAAAATCATCGAATTTAGCAATATTTTGACGTTTATCATCCCCTTTTCCTTCATGTGATTCAAACAAAATGTCATCGAATTAGGCAATATTTTGCCGTTTTCCACGTTTTTGTGAATTTTCAGTCCATGGGTATTAATTCATATATATACGATAAAAATGATGCAAACACATAATTGATTAGATAATAACCTTAAATACTTCATTTTCAATAATATATTTGTTTCTCGTTAAAATACTGAGTAAGATATTGAAAAGGGGAGAAGTTCGGTTTTTATTGCATATATCGACGTTTCAGCCGGATTAGAGCGGTTTTACGTGTACATCTTCCCTCGTTAATATAAACGGAAAATCAAGAACATTATAGTTAATTCTAATGAAAACACATTGTTTTTTATCATTTGTATTGGAAACAACATTGTCTTTTCTTGAATCTAAATAATACGAAACCTCGCTCTATGATTCTAAGTTATAATCCTCAAATATGGTTAAATAGTGACTTTTTTCACGATTTTCATGTAGTTTGATATTACGTAAATATATTCATTTTTACCAATATTTCGATACTATTTCATGTAGTATCACGATATGTGATTTGGCCTTCAAATCTCAGAATTTCGCAGAATATTGCATTTTAAGCAAGTTTTCTTGCATTTTGTTTCATACGAAAAATCATCGAATTTAGCAATATTTTGACGTTTATCATCCCCTTTTCCTTCATGTGATTTAAACAAAATATCATCGAATTAGGCAATATTTTGCCGTTTTTCCACGTTTTTGTGAATTTTCAGTCTATGGGTATTAATTCATTATATATACGATAAAAATGATTTAAACACATAATTGATTAGATAATAACCTTAATTACTTCATTTTCAATCAACTATTTGTTTCTCGTTAAAATACTGAGTGAGATATTGAAAAGGGGAGAAGTTCTGTTTTTATTGCATATATCGACGTTTCAGCCGGAATAGAGCGGTTTTACGTGTACATCTTCCATCAGTAATATAAACGGAAAATCAGGAACATTTTAGTTAATTCTATTGAAAACACATTGATTTTTATCATTTGTATTGGAAACAACATTGTCATATGTCTTTTCTTGGATCTAAATAATACGAAACCTCACTCTATGATTCTAAGTTAAAATCCTCAAATATGGTTAAATAGTGACTTTTTCACGATTTTTATGTAGTTTGATATTACGTAAATATATTCATTTTTACCAATATTTCGATACTATTTCATGTAGTATCACGATATGTGATTTGGCCTTGAAATCTCAGAATTCGCAAAATATTGCATTATAAGCAAGTTTTCTTGCATTTTTTTTCGTACGAAAAATCATCGAATTTAGCAATATTTTGACGTTTATCATCCCTTTTTCCTTCATGTGATTCAAACAAAATGTCATCGAATTAGGCAATATTTTGCCGTTTTCCACGTTTTTGTGAATTTTCAGTCTATGGGTATTAATTCATTATATATACGATAAAAATGATGCAAACACATAATTGATTAGATAATAACCTTAAATACTTCATTTTCAATCAACTATTTGTTTCTCGTTAAAATACTGAGTAAGATATTGAAAAGGGGAGAAGTTCGGTTTTTATTGCATATATCGACGTTTCAGCCGGATTAGAGCGGTTTTACGTGTACATCTTCCATCGTTAATATAAACGGAAAATCAAGAACATTTTAGTTATTTCTAATGAAAACACATTGTTTTATATCATTTGTATTGGAAACAACATTGTCATATGTCTTTTCTTGGATCTAAATAATACGAAACCTCGCTCTATGATTTGAAGTTAAAATCCTCAAAAATGGTTATATAGTGACTTTTTTCACGTTTTTCATGTAGTTTGATATTACGTAAATATATTCATTTTTACCAATATTTCGATACTATTTCATGTAGTATCACGATATGTGATTTGGCCTTCAAATTCCAGAATTTCGCATAATATTGCATTTTAAGCAAGTTTTCTTGCATTTTGTTTCGTACGAAAAATCATCGAATTCAGCAATATTTTGACGTTTATCATCCCCTTTTCCTTTTTTTGATTTAAACAAAATATCATCGAATTGGGCAATATTTTGCCGTTTTTCCACGTTTTTGTGAATTTTCAGTCTATGGGTATTAATTCATTATATATACGATAAAAATGATGCAAACACATAATTGATTAGATAATAACCTTAAATACTTCATTTTCAATAATATATTTGTTTCTCGTTAAAATACTGAGTAAGATATTGAAAAGGGGAGAAGTTCGGTTTTTATTGCATATATCGACGTTTCAGCCGGATTAGAGCGGTTTTACGTGTACATCTTCCCTCGTTAATATAAACGGAAAATCAAGAACATTATAGTTAATTCTAATGAAAACACATTGTTTTTTATCATTTGTATTGGAAACAACATTGTCTTTTCTTGAATCTAAATACTACGAAACCTCGCTCTATGATTCTAAGTTATAATCCTCAAATATGGTTATATAGTGACTTTTTTCACGATTTTCATGTAGTTTGATATTACGTAAATATATTCATTTTTACCAATATTTCGATACTATTTCATGTAGTATCACGATATGTGATTTGGCCTTCAAATCTCAGAATTTCGCATAATATTGCATTTTAAGCAAGTTTTCTTGCATTTTGTTTCGTACGAAAAATCATCGAATTTAGCAATATTTTGACGTTTATCATCCCCTTTTCCTTTTTTTGATTTAAACAAAATATCATCGAATTGGGCAATATTTTGCCGTTTTTCCACGTTTTTGTGAATTTTCAGTCTATGGGTATTAATTCATTATATATACGATAAAAATGATGCAAACACATAATTGATTAGATAATAACCTTAAGTACTTCATTTTCAATAATATATTTGTTTCTCGTTAAAATACTGAGTAAGATATTGAAAAGGGGAGAAGTTCTGTTTTTATTGCATATATCGACGTTTCAGCCGAAATAGAGCGGTTTTACGTATACATCTTCCATCAGTAATATAAACGGAAAATTAGGACCATTTTAGTTAATTCTAATGAAAACACATTGATTTTTATCATTTGTATTGGAAACAACATTGTCATATGTCTTTTCTTGGATCTAAATAATACGAAACCTCGCTCTATGATTTGAAGTTAAAATCCTCAAATATGGTTATATAGTGACTTTTTTCACGTTTTTCATGTAGTTTGATATTACGTAAATATATTCATTTTTACCAATATTTCGATACTATTTCATGTAGTATCACGATATGTGATTTGGCCTTGAAATCTCAGAATTTCGCAAAATATTGCATTTTAAGCAAGTTTTCTTGCATTTTTTTTCGTACGAAAAATCATCGAATTTAGCAATATTTTGACGTTTATCATCCCCTTTTCCTTCATGTGATTTAAACAAAATATCATCGAATTAGGCAATATTTTGCCGTTTTTCCACGTTTTTGTGAATTTTCAGTCCATGGGTATTAATTCATATATATACGATAAAAATGATGCAAACACATAATTAATTAGATAATAACCTTAAATACTTCATTTTCAATCAACTATTTGTTTCTCGTTAAAATACTGAGTAAGATATTGACAAGGGGAGAAGTTCTGTTTTTATTGCATATATCGACGTTTCAGCCGGAATAGTGCGATTTTCGTGTACATCTTCCATCGGTAATATAAACGGAAAACCAGGAACATTTTAGTTAATTCTAATGAAAACACTTTGATTTTTATCATTTGTATTGGAAACAACATTGTCATATGTCTTTTCTTGGATCTAAATAATACGAAACCTCGCTCTATGATTCTAAGTTAAAATCCTCAAACATGGTTAAATAGTGACTTTTTTCACGATTTTCATGTAGTTTGATATTACGTAAATATATTCATTTTTACCAATATTTCGATACTATTTCATGTAGTATCACGATATGTGATTTGGCCATGAAATATCAGAATTTCGCATAATACATCATTTTAAGCAAGTTTTCTTGCATTTTGTTTCGTACGAAAAATCATCGAATTTAGCAATAGTTTGACGTTTATCATCCCCTTTTCCTTTATTTGATATAAACAAAATATCATCGAATTAGGCAATATTTTGCCGTTTTTCCACGTTTTTGTGAATTTTCAGTCTATGGGTATTAATTCATTATATATACGATAAAAATGATTTAAACACATAATTGATTAGATAATAACCTTAATTACTTCATTTTCAATCAACTATTTGTTTCTCGTTAAAATACTGAGTGAGATATTGAAAAGGGGAGAAGTTCTGTTTTTATTGCATATATCGACGTTTCAGCCGGAATAGAGCAGTTTTACGTGTACATCTTCCATCAGTAATATAAATGGAAAATCAGGAACATTTTAGTTAATTCTATTGAAAACACATTGATTTTTATCATTTGTATTGGAAACAACATTGTCATATGTCTTTTCTTGGATCTAAATAATACGAAACCTCACTCGATGATTCTAAGTTAAAATCCTCAAATATGGTTAAATAGTGACTTTTTCACGATTTTTATGTAGTTTGATATTACGTAAATATATTCATTTTTACCAATATTTCGATACTATTTCATGTAGTATCACGATATGTGATTTGGCCTTGAAATCTCAGAATTCGCAAAATATTGCATTATAAGCAAGTTTTCTTGCATTTTTTTCGTACGAAAAATCATCGAATTTAGCAATATTTTGACGTTTATCATCACTTTTTCCTTCATGTGATTCAAACAAAATGTCATCGAATTAGGCAATATTTTGCCGTTTTCCACGTTTTTGTGAATTTTCAGTCTATGGGTATTAATTCATTATATATACGATAAAAATGATGCAAACACATAATTGATTAGATAATAACCTTAAATACTTCATTTTCAATCAACTATTTGTTTCTCGTTAAAATACTGAGTAAGATATTGAAAAGGGGAGAAGTTCGGTTTTTATTGCATATATCGACGTTTCAGCCGGATTAGAGCGGTTTTACGTGTACATCTTCCATCGTTAATATAAACGGAAAATCAAGAACATTTTAGTTATTTCTAATGAAAACACATTGTTTTATATCATTTGTATTGGAAACAACATTGTCATATGTCTTTTCTTGGATCTAAATAATACGAAACCTCGCTCTATGATTTGAAGTTAAAATCCTCAAAAATGGTTATATAGTGACTTTTTTCACGTTTTTCATGTAGTTTGATATTACGTAAATATATTCATTTTTACCAATATTTCGATACTATTTCATGTAGTATCACGATATGTGATTTGGCCTTCAAATCTCAGAATTTCGCATAATATTGCATTTTAAGCAAGTTTTCTTGCATTTTGTTTCGTACGAAAAATCATCGAATTTAGCAATATTTTGACGTTTATCATCCCCTTTTCCTTTATTTGATTTAAACAAAATATCATCGAATTGGGCAATATTTTGCCGCTTTTCCACGTTTTTGTGAATTTTCAGTCTATGGGTATTAATTCATTATATATACGATAAAAATGATGCAAACACATAATTGATTAGATAATAACCTTAAATACTTCATTTTCAATCAACTATTTGTTTCTTGTTAAAATACTGAGTAAGATATTAAAAAGGGGAGAAGTTCTGTTTTTATTGCATATATCGACGTTTCAGCCGAAATAGAGCGGTTTTACGTGTACATTTTCCATCGGTAATATAAACGGAAAATTAGGAACATTTTAGTTAATTCTAATGAAAACACATTGATTTTAATCATTTGTATTGGAAACAACATTGTCACATGTCTTTTCTTGGATCTAAATAATACGAAACCTCGCTCTATGATTCTAAGTTATAATCCTCAAATATGGTTAAATAGTGACTTTTTTCACGATTTCCATGTAGTTTGATATTACGTAAATATATTCATTTTTACCAATATTTCAATACTATTTCATGTAGTATCACGATATGTGATTTGGCCTTGAAATCTCAGAATTTCGCAAAATATTGCATTTTAAGCAAGTTTTCTTGCATTTTTTTTCGTACGAAAAATCATCGAATTTAGCAATATTTTGACGTTTATCATCCCCTTTTCCTTCATGTGATTTAAACAAAATATCATCGAATTAGGCAATATTTTGCCGTTTTTCCACGTTTTTGTGAATTTTCAGTCCATGGGTATTAATTCATATATATACGATAAAAATGATGCAAACACATAATTAATTAGATAATATCCTTAAATACTTCATTTTCAATCAACTATTTGTTTCTCGTTAAAATACTGAGTAAGATATTGACAAGGGGAGAAGTTCTGTTTTTTATTGCATATATCGACGTTTCAGCCGGAATAGAGCGATTTTCGTGTACATCTTCCATCGGTAATATAAACGGAAAACCAGGAACATTTTAGTTAATTCTAATGAAAACACTTTTATTTTTATCATTTGTATTGGAAACAACATTGTCATATGTCTTTTCTTGGATCTAAATAATACGAAACCTCGCTCTATGATTTGAAGTTAAAATCCTCAAATATGGTTATATAGTGACTTTTTCACGTTTTTCATGTAGTTTGATATTACGTAAATATATTCATTTTTACCAATATTTCGATACTATTTCATGTAGTATCACGATATGTGATTTGGCCTTCAAATCTCTGAATTTCGCATAATATTGCATTTTAAGCAAGTTTTCTTACATTTTGTTTCGTACGAAAAATCATCGAATTTAGCAATATTTTGACGTTTATCATTCCCTTTTCCTTTATTTGATTTAAACAAAATATCATCGAATTAGGCAATATTTTGCCGTTTTCCGCGTTTTTGTGAACTTTCCGTCCATGGGTATTAATTCATATACGATACAAATGATGCAAACACATAATTGATTAGATAATAACCTTAAATACTTCATTTTCAATCATCTATTTGTTTCTCGTTAAAATACTGAGTAAGATATTGAAAAGGGGAGAAGTTCTGTTTTTATTGCATATATCGACGTTTCAGCCGAAATAGAGCGGTTTTACGTGTACATCTTCCATCAGTAATATAAACGGAAAATTAGGAACATTTTAGTTAATTCTAATGAAAACACATTGATTTTTATCATTTGTATTGGAAACAACATTGTCACATGTCTTTTCTTGGATCTAAATAATACGAAACCTCGCTCTATGATTCTAAGTTATAATCCTCAAATATGGTTAAATAGTGACTTTTTTCACGATTTCCATGTAGTTTGATATTACGTAAATATATTCATTTTTACCAATATTTTAATACTATTTCATGTAGTATCACGATATGTGATTTGGCCTTGAAATCTCAGAATTTCGCAAAATATTGCATTTTAAGCAAGTTTTCTTGCATTTTTTTTCGTACGAAAAATCATCGAATTTAGCAATATTTTGACGTTTATCATCCCCTTTTCCTTCATGTGATTTAAACAAAATTTCATCGAATTAGGCAATATTTTGCCGTTTTTCCACGTTTTTGTGAATTTTCAGTCCATGGGTATTAATTCATATATATACGATAAAAATGATGCAAACACATAATTAATTAGATAATATCCTTAAATACTTCATTTTCAATCAACTATTTGTTTCTCGTTAAAATACTGAGTAAGATATTGACAAGGGGAGAAGTTCTGTTTTTTATTGCATATATCGACGTTTCAGCCGGAATAGAGCGATTTTCGTGTACATCTTCCATCGGTAATATAAACGGAAAACCAGGAACATTTTAGTTAATTCTAATGAAAACACTTTGATTTTTATCATTTGTATTGGAAACAACATTGTCATATGTCTTTTCTTGGATCTAAATAATACGAAACCTCGCTCTATGATTTGAAGTTAAAATCCTCAAATATGGTTATATAGTGACTTTTTCACGTTTTTCATGTAGTTTGATATTACGTAAATATATTCATTTTTACCAATATTTCGATACTATTTCATGTAGTATCACGATATGTGATTTGGCCTTCAAATCTCTGAATTTCGCATAATATTGCATTTTAAGCAAGTTTTCTTACATTTTGTTTCGTACGAAAAATCATCGAATTTAGCAATATTTTGACGTTTATCATTCCCTTTTCCTTTATTTGATTTAAACAAAATATCATCGAATTAGGCAATATTTTGCCGTTTTCCGCGTTTTTGTGAACTTTCCGTCCATGGGTATTAATTCATATATATATACGATACAAATGATGCAAACACATAATTGATTAGATAATAACCTTAAATACTTCATTTTCAATCATCTATTTGTTTCTCGTTAAAATACTGAGTAAGATATTGAAAAGGGGAGAAGTTCTGCTTTTATTGCATATATCGACGTTTCAGCCGAAATAGAGCGGTTTTACGTGTACATCTTCCATCAGTAATATAAACGGAAAATTAGGAACATTTTAGTTAATTCTAATGAAAACACATTGATTTTTATCATTTGTATTGGAAACAACATTGTCACATGTCTTTTCTTGGATCTAAATAATACGAAACCTCGCTCTATGATTCTAAGTTAAAATCCTCAAATATGGTTAAATAGTGACTTTTTTCACGATTTCCATGTAGTTTGATATTACGTAAATATATTCATTTTTACCAATATTTTAATACTATTTCATGTAGTATCACGATATGTGATTTGGCCTTGAAATCTCAGAATTTCGCAAAATATTGCATTTTAAGCAAGTTTTCTTGCATTTTTTTTCGTACGAAAAATCATCGAATTTAGCAATATTTTGACGTTTATCATCCCCTTTTCCTTCATGTGATTTAAACAAAATATCATCGAATTAGGCAATATTTTGCCGTTTTTCCACGTTTTTGTGAATTTTCAGTCCATGGGTATTAATTCATATATATACGATAAAAATGATGCAAACACATAATTAATTAGATAATATCCTTAAATACTTCATTTTCAATCAACTATTTGTTTCTCGTTAAAATACTGAGTAAGATATTGACAAGGGGAGAAGTTCTGTTTTTTATTGCATATATCGACGTTTCAGCCGGAATAGAGCGATTTTCGTGTACATCTTCCATCGGTAATATAAACGGAAAACCAGGAACATTTTAGTTAATTCTAATGAAAACACTTTGATTTTTATCATTTGTATTGGAAACAACATTTTCATATGTCTTTTCTTGGATCTAAATAATACGAAACCTCGCTCTATGATTTGAAGTTAAAATCCTCAAATATGGTTATATAGTGACTTTTTCACGTTTTTCATGTAGTTTGATATTACGTAAATATATTCATTTTTACCAATATTTCGATACTATTTCATGTAGTATCACGATATGTGATTTGGCCTTCAAATCTCTGAATTTCGCATAATATTGCATTTTAAGCAAGTTTTCTTAAATTTTGTTTCGGTCGAAAAATCATCGAATTTAGCAATATTTTGACGTTTATCATTCCCTTTTCCTTTATTTGATTTAAACAAAATATCATCGAATTAGGCAATATTTTGCCGTTTTCCGCGTTTTTGTGAACTTTCCGTCCATGGGTATTAGTTCATATACGATACAAATGATGCAAACACATAATTGATTAGATAATAACCTTAAATACTTCATTTTCAATCATCTATTTGTTTCTCGTTAAAATACTGAGTAAGATATTGAAAAGGGGAGAAGTTCTGTTTTTATTGCATATATCGACGTTTCAGCCGGATTAGAGCGGTTTTACGTGTACATCTTCCATCAGTAATATAAACGGAAAATTAGGAATATTTTAGTTAATTCTAATGAAAACACATTGATTTTTATCATTTGTATTGGAAACAACATTGTCACATGTCTTTTCTTGGATCTAAATAATACGAAACCTCGCTCTATGATTCTAAGTTATAATCCTCAAATATGGTTAAATAGTGACTTTTTTCACGATTTCCATGTAGTTTGATATTACGTAAATATATTCATTTTTACCAATATTTTAATACTATTTCATGTAGTATCACGATATGTGATTTGGCCTTGAAATCTCAGAATTTCGCAAAATATTGCATTTTAAGCAAGTTTTCTTGCATTTTTTTTCGTACGAAAAATCATCGAATTTAGCAATATTTTGACGTTTATCATCCCCTTTTCCTTCATGTGATTCAAACAAAATGTCGTCGAATTAGGCAATATTTTGCCGTTTTCCACGTTTTTGTGAATTTTCAGTCCATGGGTATTAATTCATATATATACGATAAAAATGATGCAAACACATAATTAATTAGATAATATCCTTAAATACTTCATTTTCAATCAACTATTTGTTTCTCGTTAAAATACTGAGTAAGATATTGACAAGGGGAGAAGTTCTGTTTTTTATTGCATATATCGACGTTTCAGCCGGAATAGAGCGATTTTCGTGTACATCTTCCATCGGTAATATAAACGGAAAACCAGGAACATTTTAGTTAATTCTAATGAAAACACTTTGATTTTTATCATTTGTATTGGAAACAACATTGTCATATGTCTTTTCTTGGATCTAAATAATACGAAACCTCGCTCTATGATTTGAAGTTAAAATCCTCAAATATGGTTAAATAGTGACTTTTTCACGATTTTTATGTAGTTTGATATTACGTAAATATATTCATTTTTACCAATATTTCGATACTATTTCATGTAGTATCACGATATGTGATTTGGCCTTGAAATCTCAGAATTCGCAAAATATTGCATTATAAGCAAGTTTTCTTGCATTTTTTTCGTACGAAAAATCATCGAATTTAGCAATATTTTGACGTTTATCATCACTTTTTCCTTCATGTGATTCAAACAAAATGTCATCGAATTAGGCAATATTTTGCCGTTTTCCACGTTTTTGTGAATTTTCAGTCTATGGGTATTAATTCATTATATATACGATAAAAATGATGCAAACACATAATTGATTAGATAATAACCTTAAATACTTCATTTTCAATCAACTATTTGTTTCTCGTTAAAATACTGAGTAAGATATTGAAAAGGGGAGAAGTTCGGTTTTTATTGCATATATCGACGTTTCAGCCGGATTAGAGCGGTTTTACGTGTACATCTTCCATCGTTAATATAAACGGAAAATCAAGAACATTTTAGTTATTTCTAATGAAAACACATTGTTTTATATCATTTGTATTGGAAACAACATTGTCATATGTCTTTTCTTGGATCTAAATAATACGAAACCTCGCTCTATGATTTGAAGTTAAAATCCTCAAAAATGGTTATATAGTGACTTTTTTCACGTTTTTCATGTAGTTTGATATTACGTAAATATATTCATTTTTACCAATATTTCGATACTATTTCATGTAGTATCACGATATGTGATTTGGCCTTCAAATCTCAGAATTTCGCATAATATTGCATTTTAAGCAAGTTTTCTTGCATTTTGTTTCGTACGAAAAATCATCGAATTTAGCAATATTTTGACGTTTATCATCCCCTTTTCCTTTATTTGATTTAAACAAAATATCATCGAATTGGGCAATATTTTGCCGCTTTTCCACGTTTTTGTGAATTTTCAGTCTATGGGTATTAATTCATTATATATACGATAAAAATGATGCAAACACATAATTGATTAGATAATAACCTTAAATACTTCATTTTCAATCAACTATTTGTTTCTTGTTAAAATACTGAGTAAGATATTAAAAAGGGGAGAAGTTCTGTTTTTATTGCATATATCGACGTTTCAGCCGAAATAGAGCGGTTTTACGTGTACATTTTCCATCGGTAATATAAACGGAAAATTAGGAACATTTTAGTTAATTCTAATGAAAACACATTGATTTTAATCATTTGTATTGGAAACAACATTGTCACATGTCTTTTCTTGGATCTAAATAATACGAAACCTCGCTCTATGATTCTAAGTTATAATCCTCAAATATGGTTAAATAGTGACTTTTTTCACGATTTCCATGTAGTTTGATATTACGTAAATATATTCATTTTTACCAATATTTCAATACTATTTCATGTAGTATCACGATATGTGATTTGGCCTTGAAATCTCAGAATTTCGCAAAATATTGCATTTTAAGCAAGTTTTCTTGCATTTTTTTTCGTACAAAAATCATCGAATTTAGCAATATTTTGACGTTTATCATCCCCTTTTCCTTCATGTGATTTAAACAAAATATCATCGAATTAGGCAATATTTTGCCGTTTTTCCACGTTTTTGTGAATTTTCAGTCCATGGGTATTAATTCATATATATACGATAAAAATGATGCAAACACATAATTAATTAGATAATATCCTTAAATACTTCATTTTCAATCAACTATTTGTTTCTCGTTAAAATACTGAGTAAGATATTGACAAGGGGAGAAGTTCTGTTTTTTATTGCATATATCGACGTTTCAGCCGGAATAGAGCGATTTTCGTGTACATCTTCCATCGGTAATATAAACGGAAAACCAGGAACATTTTAGTTAATTCTAATGAAAACACTTTGATTTTTATCATTTGTATTGGAAACAACATTGTCATATGTCTTTTCTTGGATCTAAATAATACGAAACCTCGCTCTATGATTTGAAGTTAAAATCCTCAAATATGGTTATATAGTGACTTTTTCACGTTTTTCATGTAGTTTGATATTACGTAAATATATTCATTTTTACCAATATTTCGATACTATTTCATGTAGTATCACGATATGTGATTTGGCCTTCAAATCTCTGAATTTCGCATAATATTGCATTTTAAGCAAGTTTTCTTACATTTTGTTTCGTACGAAAAATCATCGAATTTAGCAATATTTTGACGTTTATCATTCCCTTTTCCTTTATTTGATTTAAACAAAATATCATCGAATTAGGCAATATTTTGCCGTTTTCCGCGTTTTTGTGAACTTTCCGTCCATGGGTATTAATTCATATACGATACAAATGATGCAAACACATAATTGATTAGATAATAACCTTAAATACTTCATTTTCAATCATCTATTTGTTTCTCGTTAAAATACTGAGTAAGATATTGAAAAGGGGAGAAGTTCTGTTTTTATTGCATATATCGACGTTTCAGCCGAAATAGAGCGGTTTTACGTGTACATCTTCCATCAGTAATATAAACGGAAAATTAGGAACATTTTAGTTAATTCTAATGAAAACACATTGATTTTTATCATTTGTATTGGAAACAACATTGTCACATGTCTTTTCTTGGATCTAAATAATACGAAACCTCGCTCTATGATTCTAAGTTATAATCCTCAAATATGGTTAAATAGTGACTTTTTTCACGATTTCCATGTAGTTTGATATTACGTAAATATATTCATTTTTACCAATATTTTAATACTATTTCATGTAGTATCACGATATGTGATTTGGCCTTGAAATCTCAGAATTTCGCAAAATATTGCATTTTAAGCAAGTTTTCTTGCATTTTTTTTCGTACGAAAAATCATCGAATTTAGCAATATTTTGACGTTTATCATCCCCTTTTCCTTCATGTGATTTAAACAAAATTTCATCGAATTAGGCAATATTTTGCCGTTTTTCCACGTTTTTGTGAATTTTCAGTCCATGGGTATTAATTCATATATATACGATAAAAATGATGCAAACACATAATTAATTAGATAATATCCTTAAATACTTCATTTTCAATCAACTATTTGTTTCTCGTTAAAATACTGAGTAAGATATTGACAAGGGGAGAAGTTCTGTTTTTTATTGCATATATCGACGTTTCAGCCGGAATAGAGCGATTTTCGTGTACATCTTCCATCGGTAATATAAACGGAAAACCAGGAACATTTTAGTTAATTCTAATGAAAACACTTTGATTTTTATCATTTGTATTGGAAACAACATTGTCATATGTCTTTTCTTGGATCTAAATAATACGAAACCTCGCTCTATGATTTGAAGTTAAAATCCTCAAATATGGTTGTATAGTGACTTTTTCACGTTTTTCATGTAGTTTGATATTACGTAAATATATTCATTTTTACCAATATTTCGATACTATTTCATGTAGTATCACGATATGTGATTTGGCCTTCAAATCTCTGAATTTCGCATAATATTGCATTTTAAGCAAGTTTTCTTACATTTTGTTTCGTACGAAAAATCATCGAATTTAGCAATATTTTGACGTTTATCATTCCCTTTTCCTTTATTTGATTTAAACAAAATATCATCGAATTAGGCAATATTTTGCCGTTTTCCGCGTTTTTGTGAACTTTCCGTCCATGGGTATTAATTCATATATATATACGATACAAATGATGCAAACACATAATTGATTAGATAATAACCTTAAATACTTCATTTTCAACCATCTATTTGTTTCTCGTTAAAATACTGAGTAAGATATTGAAAAGGGGAGAAGTTCTGCTTTTATTGCATATATCGACGTTTCAGCCGAAATAGAGCGGTTTTACGTGTACATCTTCCATCAGTAATATAAACGGAAAATTAGGAACATTTTAGTTAATTCTAATGAAAACACATTGATTTTTATCATTTGTATTGGAAACAACATTGTCACATGTCTTTTCTTGGATCTAAATAATACGAAACCTCGCTCTATGATTCTAAGTTAAAATCCTCAAATATGGTTAAATAGTGACTTTTTTCACGATTTCCATGTAGTTTGATATTACGTAAATATATTCATTTTTACCAATATTTTAATACTATTTCATGTAGTATCACGATATGTGATTTGGCCTTGAAATCTCAGAATTTCGCAAAATATTGCATTTTAAGCAAGTTTTCTTGCATTTTTTTTCGTACGAAAAATCATCGAATTTAGCAATATTTTGACGTTTATCATCCCCTTTTCCTTCATGTGATTTAAACAAAATATCATCGAATTAGGCAATATTTTGCCGTTTTTCCACGTTTTTGTGAATTTTCAGTCCATGGGTATTAATTCATATATATACGATAAAAATGATGCAAACACATAATTAATTAGATAATATCCTTAAATACTTCATTTTCAATCAACTATTTGTTTCTCGTTAAAATACTGAGTAAGATATTGACAAGGGGAGAAGTTCTGTTTTTTATTGCATATATCGACGTTTCAGCCGGAATAGAGCGATTTTCGTGTACATCTTCCATCGGTAATATAAACGGAAAACCAGGAACATTTTAGTTAATTCTAATGAAAACACTTTGATTTTTATCATTTGTATTGGAAACAACATTTTCATATGTCTTTTCTTGGATCTAAATAATACGAAACCTCGCTCTATGATTTGAAGTTAAAATCCTCAAATATGGTTATATAGTGACTTTTTCACGTTTTTCATGTAGTTTGATATTACGTAAATATATTCATTTTTACCAATATTTCGATACTATTTCATGTAGTATCACGATATGTGATTTGGCCTTCAAATCTCTGAATTTCGCATAATATTGCATTTTAAGCAAGTTTTCTTAAATTTTGTTTCGGTCGAAAAATCATCGAATTTAGCAATATTTTGACGTTTATCATTCCCTTTTCCTTTATTTGATTTAAACAAAATATCATCGAATTAGGCAATATTTTGCCGTTTTCCGCGTTTTTGTGAACTTTCCGTCCATGGGTATTAGTTCATATACGATACAAATGATGCAAACACATAATTGATTAGATAATAACCTTAAATACTTCATTTTCAATCATCTATTTGTTTCTCGTTAAAATACTGAGTAAGATATTGAAAAGGGGAGAAGTTCTGTTTTTATTGCATATATCGACGTTTCAGCCGGATTAGAGCGGTTTTACGTGTACATCTTCCATCAGTAATATAAACGGAAAATTAGGAATATTTTAGTTAATTCTAATGAAAACACATTGATTTTTATCATTTGTATTGGAAACAACATTGTCACATGTCTTTTCTTGGATCTAAATAATACGAAACCTCGCTCTATGATTCTAAGTTATAATCCTCAAATATGGTTAAATAGTGACTTTTTTCACGATTTCCATGTAGTTTGATATTACGTAAATATATTCATTTTTACCAATATTTTAATACTATTTCATGTAGTATCACGATATGTGATTTGGCCTTGAAATCTCAGAATTTCGCAAAATATTGCATTTTAAGCAAGTTTTCTTGCATTTTTTTTCGTACGAAAAATCATCGAATTTAGCAATATTTTGACGTTTATCATCCCCTTTTCCTTCATGTGATTCAAACAAAATGTCGTCGAATTAGGCAATATTTTGCCGTTTTTCCACGTTTTTGTGAATTTTCAGTCCATGGGTATTAATTCATATATATACGATAAAAATGATGCAAACACATAATTAATTAGATAATATCCTTAAATACTTCATTTTCAATCAACTATTTGTTTCTCGTTAAAATACTGAGTAAGATATTGACAAGGGGAGAAGTTCTGTTTTTTATTGCATATATCGACGTTTCAGCCGGAATAGAGCGATTTTCGTGTACATCTTCCATCGGTAATATAAACGGAAAACCAGGAACATTTTAGTTAATTCTAATGAAAACACTTTGATTTTTATCATTTGTATTGGAAACAACATTGTCATATGTCTTTTCTTGGATCTAAATAATACGAAACCTCGCTCTATGATTTGAAGTTAAAATCCTCAAATATGGTTAAATAGTGACTTTTTCACTATTTTCATGTAGTTTGATATTAAGTAAATATATTCATTTTTACCAATATTTCGATACTATTTCATGTAGTATCACGATATGTGATTTGGCCTTGAAATCTCAGAATTTCGCAAGATATTGCATTATAAGCAAGTTTTCTTGTATTTTTTTTCGTACGAAAAATCATCGAATTTAGCAATATTTTGACGTTTATCATCCCCTTTTCCTTCATGTGATTCAAACAAAATGTCATCGAATTAGGCAATATTTTGCCGTTTTCCACGTTTTTGTGAATTTTCAGTCCATGGGTATTAATTCATATATATACGATAAAAATGATGCAAACACATAATTGATTAGATAATAACCTTAAATACTTCATTTTCAATAATATATTTGTTTCTCGTTAAAATACTGAGTAAGATATTGAAAAGGGGAGAAGTTCGGTTTTTATTGCATATATCGACGTTTCAGCCGGATTAGAGCGGTTTTACGTGTACATCTTCCCTCGTTAATATAAACGGAAAATCAAGAACATTATAGTTAATTCTAATGAAAACACATTGTTTTTTATCATTTGTATTGGAAACAACATTGTCTTTTCTTGAATCTAAATAATACGAAACCTCGCTCTATGATTCTAAGTTATAATCCTCAAATATGGTTAAATAGTGACTTTTTTCACGATTTTCATGTAGTTTGATATTACGTAAATATATTCATTTTTACCAATATTTCGATACTATTTCATGTAGTATCACGATATGTGATTTGGCCTTCAAATCTCAGAATTTCGCAGAATATTGCATTTTAAGCAAGTTTTCTTGCATTTTGTTTCATACGAAAAATCATCGAATTTAGCAATATTTTGACGTTTATCATCCCCTTTTCCTTCATGTGATTTAAACAAAATATCATCGAATTAGGCAATATTTTGCCGTTTTTCCACGTTTTTGTGAATTTTCAGTCTATGGGTATTAATTCATTATATATACGATAAAAATGATTTAAACACATAATTGATTAGATTATAACCTTAATTACTTCATTTTCAATCAACTATTTGTTTCTCGTTAAAATACTGAGTGAGATATTGAAAAGGGGAGAAGTTCTGTTTTTATTGCATATATCGACGTTTCAGCCGGAATAGAGCGGTTTTACGTGTTCATCTTCCATCAGTAATATAAACGGAAAATCAGGAACATTTTAGTTAATTCTATTGAAAACACATTGATTTTTATCATTTGTATTGGAAACAACATTGTCATATGTCTTTTCTTGGATCTAAATAATACGAAACCTCACTCTATGATTCTAAGTTAAAATCCTCAAATATGGTTAAATAGTGACTTTTTCACGATTTTTATGTAGTTTGATATTACGTAAATATATTCATTTTTACCAATATTTCGATACTATTTCATGTAGTATCACGATATGTGATTTGGCCTTGAAATCTCAGAATTCGCAAAATATTGCATTATAAGCAAGTTTTCTTGCATTTTTTTTCGTACGAAAAATCATCGAATTTAGCAATATTTTGACGTTTATCATCCCTTTTTCCTTCATGTGATTCAAACAAAATGTCATCGAATTAGGCAATATTTTGCCGTTTTCCACGTTTTTGTGAATTTTCAGTCTATGGGTATTAATTCATTATATATACGATAAAAATGATGCAAACACATAATTGATTAGATAATAACCTTAAATACTTCATTTTCAATCAACTATTTGTTTCTCGTTAAAATACTGAGTAAGATATTGAAAAGGGGAGAAGTTCGGTTTTTATTGCATATATCGACGTTTCAGCCGGAATTAGAGCGGTTTTACGTGTACATCTTCCATCGTTAATATAAACGGAAAATCAAGAACATTTTAGTTATTTCTAATGAAAACACATTGTTTTATATCATTTGTATTGGAAACAACATTGTCATATGTCTTTTCTTGGATCTAAATAATACGAAACCTCCCTCTATGATTTGAAGTTAAAATCCTCAAAAATGGTTATATAGTGACTTTTTTCACGTTTTCATGTAGTTTGATATTACGTAAATATATTCATTTTTACCAATATTTCGATACTATTTCATGTAGTATCACGATATGTGATTTGGCCTTCAAATTCCAGAATTTCGCATAATATTGCATTTTAAGCAAGTTTTCTTGCATTTTGTTTCGTACGAAAAATCATCGAATTCAGCAATATTTTGACGTTTATCATCCCCTTTTCCTTTTTTTGATTTAAACAAAATATCATCGAATTGGGCAATATTTTGCCGTTTTTCCACGTTTTTGTGAATTTTCAGTCTATGGGTATTAATTCATTATATATACGATAAAAATGATGCAAACACATAATTGATTAGATAATAACCTTAAATACTTCATTTTCAATAATATATTTGTTTCTCGTTAAAATACTGAGTAAGATATTGAAAAGGGGAGAAGTTCGGTTTTTATTGCATATATCGACGTTTCAGCCGGATTAGAGCGGTTTTACGTGTACATCTTCCCTCGTTAATATAAACGGAAAATCAAGAACATTATAGTTAATTCTAATGAAAACACATTGTTTTTTATCATTTGTATTGGAAACAACATTGTCTTTTCTTGAATCTAAATACTACGAAACCTCGCTCTATGATTCTAAGTTATAATCCTCAAATATGGTTAAATAGTGACTTTTTTCACGATTTTCATGTAGTTTGATATTACGTAAATATATTCATTTTTACCAATATTTCGATACTATTTCATGTAGTATCACGATATGTGATTTGGCCTTCAAATCTCAGAATTTCGCATAATATTGCATTTTAAGCAAGTTTTCTTGCATTTTGTTTCGTACGAAAAATCATCGAATTTAGCAATATTTTGACGTTTATCATCCCCTTTTCCTTTTTTGATTTAAACAAAATATCATCGAATTGGGCAATATTTTGCCGTTTTTCCACGTTTTTGTGAATTTTCAGTCTATGGGTATTAATTCATTATATATACGATAAAAATGATGCAAACACATAATTGATTAGATAATAACCTTAAATACTTCATTTTCAATAATATATTTGTTTCTCGTTAAAATACTGAGTAGGATATTGAAAAGGGGAGAAGTTCTGTTTTTATTGCATATATCGACGTTTCAGCCGAAATAGAGCGGTTTTACGTATACATCTTCCATCAGTAATATAAACGGAAAATTAGGACCATTTTAGTTAATTCTAATGAAAACACATTGATTTTTATCATTTGTATTGGAAACAACATTGTCATATGTCTTTTCTTGGATCTAAATAATACGAAACCTCGCTCTATGATTTGAAGTTAAAATCCTCAAATATGGTTATATAGTGACTTTTTTCACGTTTTCATGTAGTTTGATATTACGTAAATATATTCATTTTTACCAATATTTCGATACTATTTCATGTAGTATCACGATATGTGATTTGGCCTTGAAATCTCAGAATTTCGCAAAATATTGCATTTTAAGCAAGTTTTCTTGCATTTTTTTTCGTACGAAAAATCATCGAATTTAGCAATATTTTGACGTTTATCATCCCCTTTTCCTTCATGTGATTTAAACAAAATATCATCGAATTAGGCAATATTTTGCCGTTTTTCCACGTTTTTGTGAATTTTCAGTCCATGGGTAATAATTCATATATATACGATAAAAATGATGCAAACACATAATTAATTAGATAATAACCTTAAATACTTCATTTTCAATCAACTATTTGTTTCTCGTTAAAATACTGAGTAAGATATTGACAAGGGGAGAAGTTCTGTTTTTATTGCATATATCGACGTTTCAGCCGGAATAGTGCGATTTTCGTGTACATCTTCCATCGGTAATATAAACGGAAAACCAGGAACATTTTAGTTAATTCTAATGAAAACACTTTGATTTTTATCATTTGTATTGGAAACAACATTGTCATATGTCTTTTCTTGGATCTAAATAATACGAAACCTCGCTCTATGATTCTAAGTTAAAATCCTCAAACATGGTTAAATAGTGACTTTTTTCACGATTTTCATGTAGTTTGATATTACGTAAATATATTCATTTTTACCAATATTTCGATACTATTTCATGTAGTATCACGATATGTGATTTGGCCATGAAATATCAGAATTTCGCATAATACATCATTTTAAGCAAGTTTTCTTGCATTTTGTTTCGTACGAAAAATCATCGAATTTAGCAATAGTTTGACGTTTATCATCCCCTTTTCCTTTATTTGATATAAACAAAATATCATCGAATTAGGCAATATTTTGCCGTTTTTCCACGTTTTTGTGAATTTTCAGTCTATGGGTATTAATTCATTATATATACGATAAAAAGGATTTAAACACATAATTGATTAGATAATAACCTTAATTACTTCATTTTCAATCAACTATTTGTTTCTCGTTAAAATACTGAGTGAGATATTGAAAAGGGGAGAAGTTCTGTTTTTATTGCATATATCGACGTTTCAGCCGGAATAGAGCAGTTTTACGTGTACATCTTCCATCAGTAATATAAAAGGAAAATCAGGAACATTTTAGTTAATTCTATTGAAAACACATTGATTTTTATCATTTGTATTGGAAACAACATTGTCATATGTCTTTTCTTGGATCTAAATAATACGAAACCTCACTCTATGATTCTAAGTTAAAATCCTCAAATATGGTTAAATAGTGACTTTTTCACGATTTTTATGTAGTTTGATATTACGTAAATATATTCATTTTTACCAATATTTCGATACTATTTCATGTAGTATCACGATATGTGATTTGGCCTTGAAATCTCAGAATTCGCAAAATATTGCATTATAAGCAAGTTTTCTTGCATTTTTTTCGTACGAAAAATCATCGAATTTAGCAATATTTTGACGTTTATCATCCCTTTTTCCTTCATGTGATTCAAACAAAATGTCATCGAATTAGGCAATATTTTGCCGTTTTCCACGTTTTTGTGAATTTTCAGTCTATGGGTATTAATTCATTATATATACGATAAAAATGATGCAAACACATAATTGATTAGATAATAACCTTAAATACTTCATTTTCAATCAACTATTTGTTTCTCGTTAAAATACTGAGTAAGATATTGAAAAGGGGAGAAGTTCGGTTTTTATTGCATATATCGACGTTTCAGCCGGATTAGAGCGGTTTTACGTGTACATCTTCCATCGTTAATATAAACGGAAAATCAAGAACATTTTAGTTATTTCTAATGAAAACACATTGTTTTATATCATTTGTATTGGAAACAACATTGTCATATATCTTTTCTTGGATCTAAATAATACGAAACCTCGCTCTATGATTTGAAGTTAAAATCCTCAAAAATGGTTATATAGTGACTTTTTTCACGTTTTTCATGTAGTTTGATATTACGTAAATATATTCATTTTTACCAATATTTCGATACTATTTCATGTAGTATCACGATATGTGATTTGGCCTTCAAATCTCAGAATTTCGCATAATATTGCATTTTAAGCAAGTTTTCTTGCATTTTGTTTCGTACGAAAAATCATCGAATTTAGCAATATTTTGACGTTTATCATCCCCTTTTCCTTTATTTGATTTAAACAAAATATCATCGAATTGGGCAATATTTTGCCGCTTTTCCACGTTTTTGTGAATTTTCAGTCTATGGGTATTAATTCATTATATATACGATAAAAATGATGCAAACACATAATTGATTAGATAATAACCTTAAATACTTCATTTTCAATCAACTATTTGTTTCTTGTTAAAATACTGAGTAAGATATTAAAAAGGGGAGAAGTTCTGTTTTTATTGCATATATCGACGTTTCAGCCGAAATAGAGCGGTTTTACGTGTACATTTTCCATCGGTAATATAAACGGAAAATTAGGAACATTTTAGTTAATTCTAATGAAAACACATTGATTTTAATCATTTGTATTGGAAACAACATTGTCACATGTCTTTTCTTGGATCTAAATAATACGAAACCTCGCTCTATGATTCTAAGTTATAATCCTCAAATATGGTTAAATAGTGACTTTTTTCACGATTTCCATGTAGTTTGATATTACGTAAATATATTCATTTTTACCAATATTTCAATACTATTTCATGTAGTATCACGATATGTGATTTGGCCTTGAAATCTCAGAATTTCGCAAAATATTGCATTTTAAGCAAGTTTTCTTGCATTTTTTTTCGTACGAAAAATCATCGAATTTAGCAATATTTTGACGTTTATCATCCCCTTTTCCTTCATGTGATTTAAACAAAATATCATCGAATTAGGCAATATTTTGCCGTTTTTCCACGTTTTTGTGAATTTTCAGTCCATGGGTATTAATTCATATATATACGATAAAAATGATGCAAACACATAATTAATTAGATAATATCCTTAAATACTTCATTTTCAATCAACTATTTGTTTCTCGTTAAAATACTGAGTAAGATATTGACAAGGGGAGAAGTTCTGTTTTTTATTGCATATATCGACGTTTCAGCCGGAATAGAGCGATTTTCGTGTACATCTTCCATCGGTAATATAAACGGAAAACCAGGAACATTTTAGTTAATTCTAATGAAAACACTTTGATTTTTATCATTTGTATTGGAAACAACATTGTCATATGTCTTTTCTTGGATCTAAATAATACGAAACCTCGCTCTATGATTTGAAGTTAAAATCCTCAAATATGGTTATATAGTGACTTTTTCACGTTTTTCATGTAGTTTGATATTACGTAAATATATTCATTTTTACCAATATTTCGATACTATTTCATGTAGTATCACGATATGTGATTTGGCCTTCAAATCTCTGAATTTCGCATAATATTGCATTTTAAGCAAGTTTTCTTACATTTTGTTTCGTACGAAAAATCATCGAATTTAGCAATATTTTGACGTTTATCATTCCCTTTTCCTTTATTTGATTTAAACAAAATATCATCGAATTAGGCAATATTTTGCCGTTTTCCGCGTTTTTGTGAACTTTCCGTCCATGGGTATTAATTCATATACGATACAAATGATGCAAACACATAATTGATTAGATAATAACCTTAAATACTTCATTTTCAATCATCTATTTGTTTCTCGTTAAAATACTGAGTAAGATATTGAAAAGGGGAGAAGTTCTGTTTTTATTGCATATATCGACGTTTCAGCCGAAATAGAGCGGTTTTACGTGTACATCTTCCATCAGTAATATAAACGGAAAATTAGGAACATTTTAGTTAATTCTAATGAAAACACATTGATTTTTATCATTTGTATTGGAAACAACATTGTCACATGTCTTTTCTTGGATCTAAATAATACGAAACCTCGCTCTATGATTCTAAGTTATAATCCTCAAATATGGGTAAATAGTGACTTTTTTCACGATTTCCATGTAGTTTGATATTACGTAAATATATTCATTTTTACCAATATTTTAATACTATTTCATGTAGTATCACGATATGTGATTTGGCCTTGAAATCTCAGAATTTCGCAAAATATTGCATTTTAAGCAAGTTTTCTTGCATTTTTTTTCGTACGAAAAATCATCGAATTTAGCAATATTTTGACGTTTATCATCCCCTTTTCCTTCATGTGATTTAAACAAAATTTCATCGAATTAGGCAATATTTTGCCGTTTTTCCACGTTTTTGTGAATTTTCAGTCCATGGGTATTAATTCATATATATACGATAAAAATGATGCAAACACATAATTAATTAGATAATATCCTTAAATACTTCATTTTCAATCAACTATTTGTTTCTCGTTAAAATACTGAGTAAGATATTGACAAGGGGAGAAGTTCTGTTTTTTATTGCATATATCGACGTTTCAGCCGGAATAGAGCGATTTTCGTGTACATCTTCCATCGGTAATATAAACGGAAAACCAGGAACATTTTAGTTAATTCTAATGAAAACACTTTGATTTTTATCATTTGTATTGGAAACAACATTGTCATATGTCTTTTCTTGGATCTAAATAATACGAAACCTCGCTCTATGATTTGAAGTTAAAATCCTCAAATATGGTTATATAGTGACTTTTTCACGTTTTTCATGTAGTTTGATATTACGTAAATATATTCATTTTTACCAATATTTCGATACTATTTCATGTAGTATCACGATATGTGATTTGGCCTTCAAATCTCTGAATTTCGCACAATATTGCATTTTAAGCAAGTTTTCTTACATTTTGTTTCGGTCGAAAAATCATCGAATTTAGCAATATTTTGACGTTTATCATTCCCTTTTCCTTTATTTGATTTAAACAAAATATCATCGAATTAGGCAATATTTTGCCGTTTTCCGCGTTTTTGTGAACTTTCCGTCCATGGGTATTAATTCATATACGATACAAATGATGCAAACACATAATTGATTAGATAATAACCTTAAATACTTCATTTTCAATCATCTATTTGTTTCTCGTTAAAATACTGAGTAAGATATTGAAAAGGGGAGAAGTTCTGTTTTTATTGCATATATCGACGTTTCAGCCGGATTAGAGCGGTTTTACGTGTACATCTTCCATCAGTAATATAAACGGAAAATTAGGAATATTTTAGTTAATTCTAATGAAAACACATTGATTTTTATCATTTGTATTGGAAACAACATTGTCACATGTCTTTTCTTGGATCTAAATAATACGAAACCTCGCTCTATGATTCTAAGTTATAATCCTCAAATATGGTTAAATAGTGACTTTTTTCACGATTTCCATGTAGTTTGATATTACGTAAATATATTCATTTTTACCAATATTTTAATACTATTTCATGTAGTATCACGATATGTGATTTGGCCTTGAAATCTCAGAATTTCGCAAAATATTGCATTTTAAGCAAGTTTTCTTGCATTTTTTTTCGTACGAAAAATCATCGAATTTAGCAATATTTTGACGTTTATCATCCCCTTTTCCTTCATGTGATTCAAACAAAATGTCGTCGAATTAGGCAATATTTTGCCGTTTTCCACGTTTTTGTGAATTTTCAGTCCATGGGTATTAATTCATATATATACGATAAAAATGATGCAAACACATAATTGATTAGATAATAACCTTAAATACTTCATTTTCAATAATATATTTGTTTCTCGTTAAAATACTGAGTAAGATATTGAAAAGGGGAGAAGTTCGGTTTTTATTGCATATATCGACGTTTCAGCCGGATTAGAGCGGTTTTACGTGTACATCTTCCCTTGTTAATATAAACGGAAAATCAAGAACATTATAGTTAATTCTAATGAAAACACATTGTTTTTTATCATTTGTATTGGAAACAACATTGTCTTTTCTTGAATCTAAATAATACGAAACCTCGCTCTATGATTCTAAGTTATAATCCTCAAATATGGTTAAATAGTGACTTTTTTCACGATTTTCATGTAGTTTGATATTACGTAAATATATTCATTTTTACCAATATTTCGATACTATTTCATGTAGTATCACGATATGTGATTTGGCCTTCAAATCTCAGAATTTCGCAGAATATTGCATTTTAAGCAAGTTTTCTTGCATTTTGTTTCATACGAAAAATCATCGAATTTAGCAATATTTTGACGTTTATCATCCCCTTTTCCTTCATGTGATTTAAACAAAATATCATCGAATTAGGCAATATTTTGCCGTTTTTCCACGTTTTTGTGAATTTTCAGTCTATGGGTATTAATTCATTATATATACGATAAAAATGATTTAAACACATAATTGATTAGATAATAACCTTAATTACTTCATTTTCAATCAACTATTTGTTTCTCGTTAAAATACTGAGTGAGATATTGAAAAGGGGAGAAGTTCTGTTTTTATTGCATATATCGACGTTTCAGCCGGAATAGAGCGGTTTTACGTGTACATCTTCCATCAGTAATATAAACGGAAAATCAGGAACATTTTAGTTAATTCTATTGAAAACACATTGATTTTTATCATTTGTATTGGAAACAACATTGTCATATGTCTTTTCTTGGATCTAAATAATACGAAACCTCACTCTATGATTCTAAGTTAAAATCCTCAAATACGGTTAAATAGTGACTTTTTCACGATTTTTATGTAGTTTGATATTACGTAAATATATTCATTTTTACCAATATTTCGATACTATTTCATGTAGTATCACGATATGTGATTTGGCCTTGAAATCTCAGAATTCGCAAAATATTGCATTATAAGCAAGTTTTCTTGCATTTTTTTTCGTACGAAAAATCATCGAATTTAGCAATATTTTGACGTTTATCATCCCTTTTTCCTTCATGTGATTCAAACAAAATGTCATCGAATTAGGCAATATTTTGCCGTTTTCCACGTTTTTGTGAATTTTCAGTCTATGGGTATTAATTCATTATATATACGATAAAAATGATGCAAACACATAATTGATTAGATAATAACCTTAAATACTTCATTTTCAATCAACTATTTGTTTCTCGTTAAAATACTGAGTAAGATATTGAAAAGGGGAGAAGTTCTGTTTTTATTGCATATATCGACGTTTCAGCCGGAATAGAGCGGTTTTACGTGTACATCTTCCATCGTTAATATAAACGGAAAATCAAGAACATTTTAGTTATTTCTAATGAAAACACATTGTTTTATATCATTTGTATTGGAAACAACATTGTCATATGTCTTTTCTTGGATCTAAATAATACGAAACCTCGCTCTATGATTTGAAGTTAAAATCCTCAAAAATGGTTATATAGTGACTTTTTTCACGTTTTTCATGTAGTTTGATATTGCGTAAATATATTCATTTTTACCAATATTTCGATACTATTTCATGTAGTATCACGATATGTGATTTGGCCTTCAAATTCCAGAATTTCGCATAATATTGCATTTTAAGCAAGTTTTCTTGCATTTTGTTTCGTACGAAAAATCATCGAATTTAGCAATATTTTGACGTTTATCATCCCCTTTTCCTTTATTTGATTTAAACAAAATATCATCGAATTGGGCAATATTTTGCCGTTTTTCCACGTTTTTGTGAATTTTCAGTCTATGGGTATTAATTCATTATATATACGATAAAAATGATGCAAACACATAATTGATTAGATAATAACCTTAAATACTTCATTTTCAATCAACTATTTGTTTCTTGTTAAAATACTGAGTAAGATATTGAAAAGGGGAGAAGTTCTGTTTTTATTGCATATATCGACGTTTCAGCCGAAATAGAGCGGTTTTACGTGTACATCTTCCATCAGTAATATAAACGGAAAATTAGGAACATTTTAGTTAATTCTAATGAAAACACATTGATTTTAATCATTTGTATTGGAAACAACATTGTCACATGTCTTTTCTTGGATCTAAATAATACGAAACCTCGCTCTATGATTCTAAGTTATAATCCTCTAATATGGTTAAATAGTGACTTTTTTCACGATTTCCATGTAGTTTGATATTACGTAAAAATATTCATTTTTACCAATATTTCAATACTATTTCATGTAGTATCACGATATGTGATTTGGCCTTGAAATCTCAGAATTTCGCAAAATATTGCATTTTAAGCAAGTTTTCTTGCATTTTTTTTCGTACGAAAAATCATCGAATTTAGCAATATTTTGACGTTTATCATCCCCTTTTCCTTCATGTGATTTAAACAAAATATCATCGAATTAGGCAATATTTTGCCGTTTTTCCACGTTTTTGTGAATTTTCAGTCCATGGGTATTAATTCATATATATACGATAAAAATGATGCAAACACATAATTAATTAGATAATATCCTTAAATACTTCATTTTCAATCAACTATTTGTTTCTCGTTAAAATACTGAGTAAGATATTGACAAGGGGAGAAGTTCTGTTTTTTATTGCATATATCGACGTTTCAGCCGGAATAGAGCGATTTTCGTGTACATCTTCCATCGGTAATATAAACGGAAAACCAGGAACATTTTAGTTAATTCTAATGAAAACACTTTGATTTTTATCATTTGTATTGGAAACAACATTGTCATATGTCTTTTCTTGGATCTAAATAATACGAAACCTCGCTCTATGATTTGAAGTTAAAATCCTCAAATATGGTTATATAGTGACTTTTTCACGTTTTTCATGTAGTTTGATATTACGTAAATATATTCATTTTTACCAATATTTCGATACTATTTCATGTAGTATCACGATATGTGATTTGGCCTTCAAATCTCTGAATTTCGCATAATATTGCATTTTAAGCAAGTTTTCTTACATTTTGTTTCGTACGAAAAATCATCGAATTTAGCAATATTTTGACGTTTATCATTCCCTTTTCCTTTATTTGATTTAAACAAAATATCATCGAATTAGGCAATATTTTGCCGTTTTCCGCGTTTTTGTGAACTTTCCGTCCATGGGTATTAATTCATATATATATACGATACAAATGATGCAAACACATAATTGATTAGATAATAACCTTAAATACTTCATTTTCAATCATCTATTTGTTTCTCGTTAAAATACTGAGTAAGATATTGAAAAGGGGAGAAGTTCTGTTTTTATTGCATATATCGACGTTTCAGCCGAAATAGAGCGGTTTTACGTGTACATCTTCCATCAGTAATATAAACGGAAAATTAGGAACATTTTAGTTAATTCTAATGAAAACACATTGATTTTTATCATTTGTATTGGAAACAACATTGTCACATGTCTTTTCTTGGATCTAAATAATACGAAACCTCGCTCTATGATTCTAAGTTATAATCCTCAAATATGGTTAAATAGTGACTTTTTTCTCGATTTCCATGTAGTTTGATATTACGTAAATATATTCATTTTTACCAATATTTTAATACTATTTCATGTAGTATCACGATATGTGATTTGGCCTTGAAATCTCAGAATTTCGCAAAATATTGCATTTTAAGCAAGTTTTCTTGCATTTTTTTTCGTACGAAAAATCATCGAATTTAGCAATATTTTGACGTTTATCATCCCCTTTTCCTTCATGTGATTTAAACAAAATATCATCGAATTAGGCAATATTTTGCCGTTTTTCCACGTTTTTGTGAATTTTCAGTCCATGGGTATTAATTCATATATATACGATAAAAATGATGCAAACACATAATTAATTAGATAATATCCTTAAATACTTCATTTTCAATCAACTATTTGTTTCTCGTTAAAATACTGAGTAAGATATTGACAAGGGGAGAAGTTCTGTTTTTTATTGCATATATCGACGTTTCAGCCGGAATAGAGCGATTTTCGTGTACATCTTCCATCGGTAATATAAACGGAAAACCAGGAACATTTTAGTTAATTCTAATGAAAACACTTTGATTTTTATCATTTGTATTGGAAACAACATTGTCATATGTCTTTTCTTGGATCTAAATAATACGAAACCTCGCTCTATGATTTGAAGTTAAAATCCTCAAATATGGTTATATAGTGACTTTTTCACGTTTTTCATGTAGTTTGATATTACGTAAATATATTCATTTTTACCAATATTTCGATACTATTTCATGTAGTATCACGATATGTGATTTGGCCTTCAAATCTCTGAATTTCGCATAATATTGCATTTTAAGCAAGTTTTCTTACATTTTGTTTCGTACGAAAAATCATCGAATTTAGCAATATTTTGACGTTTATCATCCCCTTTTCCTTCATGTGATTCAAACAAAATGTCGTCGAATTAGGCAATATTTTGCCGTTTTCCACGTTTTTGTGAATTTTCAGTCCATGGGTATTAATTCATATATATACGATAAAAATGATGCAAACACATAATTGATTAGATAATAACCTTAAATACTTCATTTTCAATAATATATTTGTTTCTCGTTAAAATACTGAGTAAGATATTGAAAAGGGGAGAAGTTCGGTTTTTATTGCATATATCGACGTTTCAGCCGGATTAGAGCGGTTTTACGTGTACATCTTCCCTCGTTAATATAAACGGAAAATCAAGAACATTATAGTTAATTCTAATGAAAACACATTGTTTTTTATCATTTGTATTGGAAACAACATTGTCTTTTCTTGAATCTAAATAATACGAAACCTCGCTCTATGATTCTAAGTTATAATCCTCAAATATGGTTAAATAGTGACTTTTTTCACGATTTTCATGTAGTTTGATATTACGTAAATATATTCATTTTTACCAATATTTCGATACTATTTCATGTAGTATCACGATATGTGATTTGGCCTTCAAATCTCAGAATTTCGCAGAATATTGCATTTTAAGCAAGTTTTCTTGCATTTTGTTTCATACGAAAAATCATCGAATTTAGCAATATTTTGACGTTTATCATCCCCTTTTCCTTCATGTGATTTAAACAAAATATCATCGAATTAGGCAATATTTTGCCGTTTTTCCACGTTTTTGTGAATTTTCAGTCTATGGGTATTAATTCATTATATATACGATAAAAATGATTTAAACACATAATTGATTAGATAATAACCTTAATTACTTCATTTTCAATCAACTATTTGTTTCTCGTTAAAATACTGAGTGAGATATTGAAAAGGGGAGAAGTTCTGTTTTTATTGCATATATCGACGTTTCAGCCGGAATAGAGCGGTTTTACGTGTACATCTTCCATCAGTAATATAAACGGAAAATCAGGAACATTTTAGTTAATTCTATTGAAAACACATTGATTTTTATCATTTGTATTGGAAACAACATTGTCATATGTCTTTTCTTGGATCTAAATAATACGAAACCTCACTCTATGATTCTAAGTTAAAATCCTCAAATACGGTTAAATAGTGACTTTTCACGATTTTTATGTAGTTTGATATTACGTAAATATATTCATTTTTACCAATATTTCGATACTATTTCATGTAGTATCACGATATGTGATTTGGCCTTGAAATCTCAGAATTCGCAAAATATTGCATTATAAGCAAGTTTTCTTGCATTTTTTTTCGTACGAAAAATCATCGAATTTAGCAATATTTTGACGTTTATCATCCCTTTTTCCTTCATGTGATTCAAACAAAATGTCATCGAATTAGGCAATATTTTGCCGTTTTCCACGTTTTTGTGAATTTTCAGTCTATGGGTATTAATTCATTATATATACGATAAAAATGATGCAAACACATAATTGATTAGATAATAACCTTAAATACTTCATTTTCAATCAACTATTTGTTTCTCGTTAAAATACTGAGTAAGATATTGAAAAGGGGAGAAGTTCGGTTTTTATTGCATATATCGACGTTTCAGCCGGATTAGAGCGGTTTTACGTGTACATCTTCCATCGTTAATATAAACGGAAAATCAAGAACATTTTAGTTATTTCTAATGAAAACACATTGTTTTATATCATTTGTATTGGAAACAACATTGTCATATGTCTTTTCTTGGATCTAAATAATACGAAACCTCGCTCTATGATTTGAAGTTAAAATCCTCAAAAATGGTTATATAGTGACTTTTTTCACGTTTTTCATGTAGTTTGATATTGCGTAAATATATTCATTTTTACCAATATTTCGATACTATTTCATGTAGTATCACGATATGTGATTTGGCCTTCAAATTCCAGAATTTCGCATAATATTGCATTTTAAGCAAGTTTTCTTGCATTTTGTTTCGTACGAAAAATCATCGAATTTAGCAATATTTTGACGTTCATCATCCCCTTTTCCTTTATTTGATTTAAACAAAATATCATCGAATTGGGCAATATTTTGCCGTTTTTCCACGTTTTTGTGAATTTTCAGTCTATGGGTATTAATTCATTATATATACGATAAAAATGATGCAAACACATAATTGATTAGATAATAACCTTAAATACTTCATTTTCAATCAACTATTTGTTTCTTGTTAAAATACTGAGTAAGATATTGAAAAGGGGAGAAGTTCTGTTTTTATTGCATATATCGACGTTTCAGCCGAAATAGAGCGGTTTTACGTGTACATCTTCCATCAGTAATATAAACGGAAAATTAGGAACATTTTAGTTAATTCTAATGAAAACACATTGATTTTAATCATTTGTATTGGAAACAACATTGTCACATGTCTTTTCTTGGATCTAAATAATACGAAACCTCGCTCTATGATTCTAAGTTATAATCCTCTAATATGGTTAAATAGTGACTTTTTTCACGATTTCCATGTAGTTTGATATTACGTAAAAATATTCATTTTTACCAATATTTCAATACTATTTCATGTAGTATCACGATATGTGATTTGGCCTTGAAATCTCAGAATTTCGCAAAATATTGCATTTTAAGCAAGTTTTCTTGCATTTTTTTTCGTACGAAAAATCATCGAATTTAGCAATACTTTGACGTTTATCATCCCCTTTTCCTTCATGTGATTTAAACAAAATATCATCGAATTAGGCAATATTTTGCCGTTTTTCCACGTTTTTGTGAATTTTCAGTCCATGGGTATTAATTCATATATATACGATAAAAATGATGCAAACACATAATTAATTAGATAATATCCTTAAATACTTCATTTTCAATCAACTATTTGTTTCTCGTTAAAATACTGAGTAAGATATTGACAAGGGGAGAAGTTCTGTTTTTTATTGCATATATCGACGTTTCAGCCGGAATAGAGCGATTTTCGTGTACATCTTCCATCGGTAATATAAACGGAAAACCAGGAACATTTTAGTTAATTCTAATGAAAACACTTTGATTTTTATCATTTGTATTGGAAACAACATTGTCATATGTCTTTTCTTGGATCTAAATAATACGAAACCTCGCTCTATGATTTGAAGTTAAAATCCTCAAATATGGTTATATAGTGACTTTTTCACGTTTTTCATGTAGTTTGATATTACGTAAATATATTCATTTTTACCAATATTTCGATACTATTTCATGTAGTATCACGATATGTGATTTGGCCTTCAAATCTCTGAATTTCGCATAATATTGCATTTTAAGCAAGTTTTCTTACATTTTGTTTCGTACGAAAAATCATCGAATTTAGCAATATTTTGACGTTTATCATTCCCTTTTCCTTTATTTGATTTAAACAAAATATCATCGAATTAGGCAATATTTTGCCGTTTTCCGCGTTTTTGTGAACTTTCCGTCCATGGGTATTAATTCATATATATATACGATACAAATGATGCAAACACATAATTGATTAGATAATAACCTTAAATACTTCATTTTCAATCATCTATTTGTTTCTCGTTAAAATACTGAGTAAGATATTGAAAAGGGGAGAAGTTCTGTTTTTATTGCATATATCGACGTTTCAGCCGAAATAGAGCGGTTTTACGTGTACATCTTCCATCAGTAATATAAACGGAAAATTAGGAACATTTTAGTTAATTCTAATGAAAACACATTGATTTTTATCATTTGTATTGGAAACAACATTGTCACATGTCTTTTCTTGGATCTAAATAATACGAAACCTCGCTCTATGATTCTAAGTTAAAATCCTCAAACATGGTTAAATAGTGACTTTTTTCACGATTTTCATGTAGTTTGATATTACGTAAATATATTCATTTTTACCAATATTTCGATACTATTTCATGTAGTATCACGATATGTGATTTGGCCATGAAATATCAGAATTTCGCATAATACATCATTTTAAGCAAGTTTTCTTGCATTTTGTTTCGTACGAAAAATCATCGAATTTAGCAATAGTTTGACGTTTATCATCCCCTTTTCCTTTATTTGATATAAACAAAATATCATCGAATTAGGCAATATTTTGCCGTTTTTCCACGTTTTTGTGAATTTTCAGTCTATGGGTATTAATTCATTATATATACGATAAAAATGATTTAAACACATAATTGATTAGATAATAACCTTAATTACTTCATTTTCAATCAACTATTTGTTTCTCGTTAAAATACTGAGTGAGATATTGAAAAGGGGAGAAGTTCTGTTTTTATTGCATATATCGACGTTTCAGCCGGAATAGAGCGGTTTTACGTGTACATCTTCCATCAGTAATATAAACGGAAAATCAGGAACATTTTAGTTAATTCTATTGAAAACACATTGATTTTTATCATTTGTATTGGAAACAACATTGTCATATGTCTTTTCTTGGATCTAAATAATACGAAACCTCACTCTATGATTCTAAGTTAAAATCCTCAAATATGGTTAAATAGTGACTTTTTCACGATTTTTATGTAGTTTGATATTACGTAAATATATTCATTTTTACCAATATTTCGATACTATTTCATGTAGTATCACGATATGTGATTTGGCCTTGAAATCTCAGAATTCGCAAAATATTGCATTATAAGCAAGTTTTCTTGCATTTTTTTTCGTACGAAAAATCATCGAATTTAGCAATATTTTGACGTTTATCATCCCTTTTTCCTTCATGTGATTCAAACAAAATGTCATCGAATTAGGCAATATTTTGCCGTTTTCCACGTTTTTGTGAATTTTCAGTCTATGGGTATTAATTCATTATATATACGATAAAAATGATGCAAACACATAATTGATTAGATAATAACCTTAAATACTTCATTTTCAATCAACTATTTGTTTCTCGTTAAAATACTGAGTAAGATATTGAAAAGGGGAGAAGTTCGGTTTTTATTGCATATATCGACGTTTCAGCCGGATTAGAGCGGTTTTACGTGTACATCTTCCATCGTTAATATAAACGGAAAATCAAGAACATTTTAGTTATTTCTAATGAAAACACATTGTTTTATATCATTTGTATTGGAAACAACATTGTCATATGTCTTTTCTTGGATCTAAATAATACGAAACCTCGCTCTATGATTTGAAGTTAAAATCCTCAAAAATGGTTATATAGTGACTTTTTTCACGTTTTTCATGTAGTTTGATATTACGTAAATATATTCATTTTTACCAATATTTCGATACTATTTCATGTAGTATCACGATATGTGATTTGGCCTTCAAATCTCAGAATTTCGCATAATATTGCATTTTAAGCAAGTTTTCTTGCATTTTGTTTCGTACGAAAAATCATCGAATTTAGCAATATTTTGACGTTTATCATCCCCTTTTCCTTTATTTGATTTAAACAAAATATCATCGAATTGGGCAATATTTTGCCGCTTTTCCACGTTTTTGTGAATTTTCAGTCTATGGGTATTAATTCATTATATATACGATAAAAATGATGCAAACACATAATTGATTAGATAATAACCTTAAATACTTCATTTTCAATCAACTATTTGTTTCTTGTTAAAATACTGAGTAAGATATTAAAAAGGGGAGAAGTTCTGTTTTTATTGCATATATCGACGTTTCAGCCGAAATAGAGCGGTTTTACGTGTACATCTTCCCTTGTTAATATAAACGGAAAATCAAAAACATTTTAGTTATTTCTAATGAAAACACATTGTTTTTTATCATTTGTATTGGAAACAACGTTGTCATATGTCTTTTCTTGGATCTAAATAATACGAAACCTCGCTCTATGATTTGAAGTTAAAATCCTCAAATATGGTTATATAGTGACTTTTTTCACGTTTTTCATGTAGTTTGATAGTACGTAAATATATTCATTTTTACCAATATTTCGATACTATTTCATGTAGTATCACGATATGTGATTTGGCCATGAAATCTCAGAATTTCGCATAATATTGCATTTTAAGCAAGTTTTCTTGCATTTTTTTCGTACGAAAAATCATCGAATTTAGCAATATTTTGACGTTTATCATCCCCTTTTTTTTCATGTGATTTAAACAAAATATCATCGAATTAGGCAATATTTTGCCGTTTTTCCACGTTTTTGTGAATTTTCAGTCCATGGGTATTAATTCATATATATATACGATAAAAATGATGCAAACACATAATTAATTAGATAATATCCTTAAATACTTCATTTTCAATCAACTATTTGTTTCTCGTTAAAATACTGAGTAAGATATTGACAAGGGGAGAAGTTCTGTTTTTTATTGCATATATCGACGTTTCAGCCGGAATAGAGCGATTTTCGTGTACATCTTCCATCGATAATATAAACGGAAAACCAGGAACATTTTAGTTAATTCTAATGAAAACACATTGATTTTTATCATTTGTATTGGAAACAACATTGTCACATGTCTTTTCTTGGATCTAAATAATACGAAACCTCGCTCTATGATTCTAAGTTAAAATCCTCAAACATGGTTAAATAGTGACTTTTTTCACGATTTTCATGTAGTTTGATATTACGTAAATATATTCATTTTTACCAATATTTCGATACTATTTCATGTAGTATCACGATATGTGATTTGGCCATGAAATATCAGAATTTCGCATAATACATCATTTTAAGCAAGTTTTCTTGCATTTTGTTTCGTACGAAAAATCATCGAATTTAGCAATAGTTTGACGTTTATCATCCCCTTTTCCTTTATTTGATATAAACAAAATATCATCGAATTAGGCAATATTTTGCCGTTTTTCCACGTTTTTGTGAATTTTCAGTCTATGGGTATTAATTCATTATATATACGATAAAAATGATTTAAACACATAATTGATTAGATAATAACCTTAATTACTTCATTTTCAATCAACTATTTGTTTCTCGTTAAAATACTGAGTGAGATATTGAAAAGGGGAGAAGTTCTGTTTTTATTGCATATATCGACGTTTCAGCCGGAATAGAGCGGTTTTACGTGTACATCTTCCATCAGTAATATAAACGGAAAATCAGGAACATTTTAGTTAATTCTATTGAAAACACATTGATTTTTATCATTTGTATTGGAAACAACATTGTCATATGTCTTTTCTTGGATCTAAATAATACGAAACCTCACTCTATGATTCTAAGTTAAAATCCTCAAATATGGTTAAATAGTGACTTTTTCACGATTTTTATGTAGTTTGATATTACGTAAATATATTCATTTTTACCAATATTTCGATACTATTTCATGTAGTATCACGATATGTGATTTGGCCTTGAAATCTCAGAATTCGCAAAATATTGCATTATAAGCAAGTTTTCTTGCATTTTTTTTCGTACGAAAAATCATCGAATTTAGCAATATTTTGACGTTTATCATCCCTTTTTCCTTCATGTGATTCAAACAAAATGTCATCGAATTAGGCAATATTTTGCCGTTTTCCACGTTTTTGTGAATTTTCAGTCTATGGGTATTAATTCATTATATATACGATAAAAATGATGCAAACACATAATTGATTAGATAATAACCTTAAATACTTCATTTTCAATCAACTATTTGTTTCTCGTTAAAATACTGAGTAAGATATTGAAAAGGGGAGAAGTTCGGTTTTTATTGCATATATCGACGTTTCAGCCGGATTAGAGCGGTTTTACGTGTACATCTTCCATCGTTAATATAAACGGAAAATCAAGAACATTTTAGTTATTTCTAATGAAAACACATTGTTTTATATCATTTGTATTGGAAACAACATTGTCATATGTCTTTTCTTGGATCTAAACAATACGAAACCTCGCTCTATGATTTGAAGTTAAAATCCTCAAAAATGGTTATATAGTGACTTTTTTCACGTTTTTCATGTAGTTTGATATTACGTAAATATATTCATTTTTACCAATATTTCGATACTATTTCATGTAGTATCACGATATGTGATTTGGCCTTCAAATCTCAGAATTTCGCATAATATTGCATTTTAAGCAAGTTTTCTTGCATTTTGTTTCGTACGAAAAATCATCGAATTTAGCAATATTTTGACGTTTATCATTCCCTTTTCCTTTATTTGATTTAAACAAAATATCATCGAATTAGGCAATATTTTGCCGTTTTCCGCGTTTTTGTGAACTTTCCGTCCATGGGTATTAATTCATATATATATACGATACAAATGATGCAAACACATAATTGATTAGATAATAACCTTAAATACTTCATTTTCAATCATCTATTTGTTTCTCGTTAAAATACTGAGTAAGATATTGAAAAGGGGAGAAGTTCTGTTTTTATTGCATATATCGACGTTTCAGCCGAAATAGAGCGGTTTTACGTGTACATCTTCCATCAGTAATATAAACGGAAAATTAGGAACATTTTAGTTAATTCTAATGAAAACACATTGATTTTTATCATTTGTATTGGAAACAACATTGTCACATGTCTTTTCTTGGATCTAAATAATACGAAACCTCGCTCTATGATTCTAAGTTATAATCCTCAAATATGGTTAAATAGTGACTTTTTTCACGATTTCCATGTAGTTTGATATTACGTAAATATATTCATTTTTACCAATATTTTAATACTATTTCATGTAGTATCACGATATGTGATTTGGCCTTGAAATCTCAGAATTTCGCAAAATATTGCATTTTAAGCAAGTTTTCTTGCATTTTTTTTCGTACGAAAAATCATCGAATTTAGCAATATTTTGACGTTTATCATCCCCTTTTCCTTCATGTGATTTAAACAAAATATCATCGAATTAGGCAATATTTTGCCGTTTTTCCACGTTTTTGTGAATTTTCAGTCCATGGGTATTAATTCATATATATACGATAAAAATGATGCAAACACATAATTAATTAGATAATATCCTTAAATACTTCATTTTCAATCAACTATTTGTTTCTCGTTAAAATACTGAGTAAGATATTGACAAGGGGAGAAGTTCTGTTTTTTATTGCATATATCGACGTTTCAGCCGGAATAGAGCGATTTTCGTGTACATCTTCCATCGGTAATATAAACGGAAAACCAGGAACATTTTAGTTAATTCTAATGAAAACACTTTGATTTTTATCATTTGTATTGGAAACAACATTGTCATATGTCTTTTCTTGGATCTAAATAATACGAAACCTCGCTCTATGATTTGTAGTTAAAATCCTCAAATATGGTTACATAGTGACTTTTTCACGTTTTTCATGTAGTTTGATATTACGTAAATATATTCATTTTTACCAATATTTCGATACTATTTCATGTAGTATCACGATATGTGATTTGGCCTTCAAATCTCTGAATTTCGCATAATATTGCATTTTAAGCAAGTTTTCTTACATTTTGTTTCGTACGAAAAATCATCGAATTTAGCAATATTTTCACGTTTATCATTCCCTTTTCCTTTATTTGATTTAAACAAAATATCATCGAATTAGGCAATATTTTGCCGTTTTCCGCGTTTTTGTGAATTTTCCGTCCATGGGTATTAATTCATATATATATACGATACAAATGATGCAAACACATAATTGATTAGATAATAACCTGAAATACTTCATTTTCAATCATCTATTTGTTTCTCGTTAAAATACTAAGTAAGATATTGAAAAGGGGAGATGTTCGGTTTTTATTGCATATATCGACGTTTCAGCCGGATTAGAGCGGTTTTACGTGTACATCTTCCCTTGTTAATATAAACGGAAAATCAAAAACATTTTAGTTATTTCTAATGAAAACACATTGTTTTTTATCATTTGTATTGGAAACAACGTTGTCATATGTCTTTTCTTGGATCTAAATAATACGAAACCTCGCTCTATGATTTGAAGTTAAAATCCTCAAATATGGTTATATAGTGACTTTTTTCACGTTTTTCATGTAGTTTGATAGTACGTAAATATATTCATTTTTACCAATATTTCGATACTATTTCATGTAGTATCACGATATGTGATTTGGCCATGAAATCTCAGAATTTCGCATAATATTGCATTTTAAGCAAGTTTTCTTGCATTTGGTTTCGTACGAAAAATCATCGAATTTAGCAATATTTTGACGTTTATCATCCCCCTTTTCTTTTATTTGATATGAAAACACATTGTTTTTTATCATTTGTATTGGAAACAACATTGTCATATGTCTTTTCTTGGATCTAAATAATACGAAACCTCGCTCTATGATTTTAAGTTAAAATCCTCAAATATGGTTAAATAGTGACTTTTTCACTATTTTCATGTAGTTTGATATTAAGTAAATATATTCATTTTTACCAATATTTCGATACTATTTCATGTAGTATCACGATATGTGATTTGGCCTTGAAATCTCAGAATTTCGCAAGATATTGCATTATAAGCAAGTTTTCTTGTATTTTTTTTCGTACGAAAAATCATCGAATTTAGCAATATTTTGACGTTTATCATCCCCTTTTCCTTCATGTGATTCAAACAAAATGTCATCGAATTAGGCAATATTTTGCCGTTTTCCACGTTTTTGTGAATTTTCAGTCCATGGGTATTAATTCATATATATACGATAAAAATGATGCAAACACATAATTGATTAGATAATAACCTTAAATACTTCATTTTCAATAATATATTTGTTTCTCGTTAAAATACTGAGTAAGATATTGAAAAGGGGAGAAGTTCGGTTTTTATTGCATATATCGACGTTTCAGCCGGATTAGAGCGGTTTTACGTGTACATCTTCCCTCGTTAATATAAACGGAAAATCAAGAACATTATAGTTAATTCTAATGAAAACACATTGTTTTTTATCATTTGTATTGGAAACAACATTGTCTTTTCTTGAATCTAAATAATACGAAACCTCGCTCTATGATTCTAAGTTATAATCCTCAAATATGGTTAAATAGTGACTTTTTTCACGATTTTCATGTAGTTTGATATTACGTAAATATATTCATTTTTACCAATATTTCGATACTATTTCATGTAGTATCACGATATGTGATTTGGCCTTCAAATCTCAGAATTTCGCATAATATTGCATTTTAAGCAAGTTTTCTTGCATTTTGTTTCGTACGAAAAATCATCGAATTTAGCAATATTTTGACGTTTATCATCCCCTTTTCCTTTTTTTGATTTAAACAAAATATCATCGAATTGGGCAATATTTTGCCGTTTTTCCACGTTTTTGTGAATTTTCAGTCTATGGGTATTAATTCATTATATATACGATAAAAATGATGCAAACACATAATTGATTAGATAATAACCTTAAATACTTCATTTTCAATCAACTATTTGTTTCTCGTTAAAATACTGAGTAAGATATTGAAAAGGGGAGAAGTTCTGTTTTTATTGCATATATCGACGTTTCAGCCGAAATAGAGCGGTTTTACGTATACATCTTCCATCAGTAATATAAACGGAAAATTAGGAACATTTTAGTTAATTCTAATGAAAACACATTGATTTTTATCATTTGTATTGGAAACAACATTGTCATATGTCTTTTCTTGGATCTAAATAATACGAAACCTCGCTCTATGATTTGAAGTTAAAATCCTCAAATATGGTTATATAGTGACTTTTTTCACGTTTTTCATGTAGTTTGATATTACGTAAATATATTCATTTTTACCAATATTTCGATACTATTTCATGTAGTATCACGATATGTGATTTGGCCTTGAAATCTCAGAATTTCGCAAAATATTGCATTTTAAGCAAGTTTTCTTGCATTTTTTTTCGTACGAAAAATCATCGAATTTAGCAATATTTTGACGTTTATCATCCCCTTTTCCTTCATGTGATTTAAACAAAATATCATCGAATTAGGCAATATTTTGCCGTTTTTCCACGTTTTTGTGAATTTTCAGTCCATGGGTATTAATTCATATATATACGATAAAAATGATGCAAACACATAATTAATTAGATAATAACCTTAAATACTTCATTTTCAATCAACTATTTGTTTCTCGTTAAAATACTGAGTAAGATATTGACAAGGGGAGAAGTTCTGTTTTTATTGCATATATCGACGTTTCAGCCGGAATAGTGCGATTTTCGTGTACATCTTCCATCGGTAATATAAACGGAAAACCAGGAACATTTTAGTTAATTCTAATGAAAACACTTTGATTTTTATCATTTGTATTGGAAACAACATTGTCATATGTCTTTTCTTGGATCTAAATAATACGAAACCTCGCTCTATGATTCTAAGTTAAAATCCTCAAACATGGTTAAATAGTGACTTTTTTCACGATTTTCATGTAGTTTGATATTACGTAAATATATTCATTTTTACCAATATTTCGATACTATTTCATGTAGTATCACGATATGTGATTTGGCCATGAAATATCAGAATTTCGCATAATACATCATTTTAAGCAAGTTTTCTTGCATTTTGTTTCGTACGAAAAATCATCGAATTTAGCAATAGTTTGACGTTTATCATCCCCTTTTCCTTTATTTGATATAAACAAAATATCATCGAATTAGGCAATATTTTGCCGTTTTTCCACGTTTTTGTGAATTTTCAGTCTATGGGTATTAATTCATTATATATACGATAAAAATGATTTAAACACATAATTGATTAGATAATAACCTTAATTACTTCATTTTCAATCAACTATTTGTTTCTCGTTAAAATACTGAGTGAGATATTGAAAAGGGGAGAAGTTCTGTTTTTATTGCATATATCGACGTTTCAGCCGGAATAGAGCAGTTTTACGTGTACATCTTCCATCAGTAATATAAAAGGAAAATCAGGAACATTTTAGTTAATTCTATTGAAAACACATTGATTTTTATCATTTGTATTGGAAACAACATTGTCATATGTCTTTTCTTGGATCTAAATAATACGAAACCTCACTCTATGATTCTAAGTTAAAATCCTCAAATATGGTTAAATAGTGACTTTTTCACGATTTTTATGTAGTTTGATATTACGTAAATATATTCATTTTTACCAATATTTCGATACTATTTCATGTAGTATCACGATATGTGATTTGGCCTTGAAATCTCAGAATTCGCAAAATATTGCATTATAAGCAAGTTTTCTTGCATTTTTTTCGTACGAAAAATCATCGAATTTAGCAATATTTTGACGTTTATCATCCCTTTTTCCTTCATGTGATTCAAACAAAATGTCATCGAATTAGGCAATATTTTGCCGTTTTCCACGTTTTTGTGAATTTTCAGTCTATGGGTATTAATTCATTATATATACGATAAAAATGATGCAAACACATAATTGATTAGATAATAACCTTAAATACTTCATTTTCAATCAACTATTTGTTTCTCGTTAAAATACTGAGTAAGATATTGAAAAGGGGAAAAGTTCGGTTTTTATTGCATATATCGACGTTTCAGCCGGATTAGAGCGGTTTTACGTGTACATCTTCCATCGTTAATATAAACGGAAAATCAAGAACATTTTAGTTATTTCTAATGAAAACACATTGTTTTATATCATTTGTATTGGAAACAACATTGTCATATGTCTTTTCTTGGATCTAAATAATACGAAACCTCGCTCTATGATTTGAAGTTAAAATCCTCAAAAATGGTTATATAGTGACTTTTTTCACGTTTTTCATGTAGTTTGATATTACGTAAATATATTCATTTTTACCAATATTTCGATACTATTTCATGTAGTATCACGATATGTGATTTGGCCTTCAAATCTCAGAATTTCGCATAATATTGCATTTTAAGCAAGTTTTCTTGCATTTTGTTTCGTACGAAAAATCATCGAATTTAGCAATATTTTGACGTTTATCATCCCCTTTTCCTTTATTTGATTTAAACAAAATATCATCGAATTGGGCAATATTTTGCCGCTTTTCTACGTTTTTGTGAATTTTCAGTCTATGGGTATAAATTCATTATATATACGATAAAAATGATGCAAACACATAATTGATTAGATAATAACCTTAAATACTTCATTTTCAATCAACTATTTGTTTCTTGTTAAAATACTGAGTAAGATATTAAAAGGGGAGAAGTTCTGTTTTTATTGCATATATCGACGTTTCACCGAAATAGAGCGGTTTTCCGTGTACATCTTCCATCGGTAATATAAACGGAAAATTAGGAACATTTTAGTTAATTCTAATAAAAACACATTGATTTTAATCATTTGTATTGGAAACAACATTGTCACATGTCTTTTCTTGGATCTAAATAATACGAAACCTCGCTCTATGATTCTAAGTTATAATCCTCAAATATGGTTAAATAGTGACTTTTTTCACGATTTCCATGTAGTTTGATATTACGTAAATATATTCATTTTTACCAATATTTCAATACTATTTCATGTAGTATCACGATATGTGATTTGGCCTTGAAATCTCAGAATTTCGCAAAATATTGCATTTTAAGCAAGTTTTCTTGCATTTTTTTTCGTACGAAAAATCATCGAATTTAGCAATATTTTGACGTTTATCATCCCCTTTTCCTTCATGTGATTTAAACAAAATATCATCGAATTAGGCAATATTTTGCCGTTTTTCCACGTTTTTGTGAATTTTCAGTCCTATGGGTATTAATTCATATTTATACGATAAAAATGATGCAAACACATAATTAATTAGATAATATCCTTAAATACTTCATTTTCAATCAACTATTTGTTTCTCGTTAAAATACTGAGTAAGATATTGACAAGGGGAGAAGTTCTGTTTTTTATTGCATATATCGACGTTTCAGCCGGAATAGAGCGATTTTCGTGTACATCTTCCATCGGTAATATAAACGGAAAACCAGGAACATTTTAGTTAAGTCTAATGAAAACACTTTGATTTTTATCATTTGTATTGGAAACAACATTGTCATATGTCTTTTCTTGGATCTAAATAATACGAAACCTCGCTCTATGATTTGAAGTTAAAATCCTCAAATATGGTTATATAGAGACTTTTTCACGTTTTTCATGTAGTTTCATATTACGTAAATATATTCATTTTTACCAATATTTCGATACTATTTCATGTAGTATCACGATATGTGATTTGGCCTTCAAATCTCTGAATTTCGCATAATATTGCATTTTAAGCAAGTTTTCTTACATTTTGTTTCGTACGAAAAATCATCGAATTTAGCAATATTTTGACGGTTATCATTCCTTTTTCCTTTATTTGATTTAAACAAAATATCATCGAATTAGGCAATATTTTGCCGTTTTCCGCGTTTTTGTGAACTTTCCGTCCATGGGTATTAATTCATATACGATACAAATGATGCAAACACATAATTGATTAGATAATAACCTTAAATACTTCATTTTCAATCATCTATTTGTTTCTCGTTAAAATACTGAGTAAGATATTGAAAAGGGGAGAAGTTCTGTTTTTATTGCATATATCGACGTTTCAGCCGAAATAGAGCGGTTTTACGTGTACATCTTCCATCAGTAATATAAACGGAAAATTAGGAACATTTTAGTTAATTCTAATGAAAACACATTGATTTTTATCATTTGTATTGGAAACAACATTGTCACATGTCTTTTCTTGGATCTAAATAATACGAAACCTCGCTCTATGATTCTAAGTTATAATCCTCAAATATGGTTAAATAGTGACTTTTTTCACGATTTCCATGTAGTTTGATATTACGTAAATATATTCATTTTTACCAATATTTTAATACTATTTCATGTAGTATCACGATATGTGATTTGGCCTTGAAATCTCAGAATTTCGCAAAATATTGCATTTTAAGCAAGTTTTCTTGCATTTTTTTTCGTACGAAAAATCATCGAATTTAGCAATATTTTGACGTTTATCATCCCCTTTTCCTTCATGTGATTTAAACAAAATATCATCGAATTAGGCAATATTTTGCCGTTTTTTCCACGTTTTTGTGAATTTTCAGTCCATGGGTATTAATTCATATATATACGATAAAAATGATGCAAACACATAATTAATTAGATAATATCCTTAAATACTTCATTTTCAATCAGCTATTTGTTTCTCGTTAAAATACTGAGTAAGATATTGACAAGGGGAGAAGTTCTGTTTTTTATTGCATATATCGACGTTTCAGCCGGAATAGAGCGATTTTCGTGTACATCTTCCATCGGTAATATAAACGGAAAACCAGGAACATTTTAGTTAATTCTAATGAAAACACTTTGATTTTTATCATTTGTATTGGAAACAACATTGTCATATGTCTTTTCTTGGATCTAAATAATACGAAACCTCGCTCTATGATTTGAAGTTAAAATCCTCAAATATGGTTAAATAGTGACTTTTTCACTATTTTCATGTAGTTTGATATTAAGTAAATATATTCATTTTTACCAATATTTCGATACTATTTCATGTAGTATCACGATATGTGATTTGGCCTTGAAATCTCAGAATTTCGCAAGATATTGCATTATAAGCAAGTTTTCTTGTATTTTTTTTCGTACGAAAAATCATCGAATTTAGCAATATTTTGACGTTTATCATCCCCTTTTCCTTCATGTGATTCAAACAAAATGTCATCGAATTAGGCAATATTTTGCCG
>NW_027190181.1:0-50023 GCF_040958095.1 Procambarus clarkii
CTCACACACACACCCTCCACCCGAACACTCACAGGGGCACTCACACTCACACACTCCCATAGGACTGTGATAAGGGAGACCATCTGAGGGGACACAGATGGCCTCCTGGACCCACAGGTATAACCGGACACACACACACCCGGACACTCACAGAGACACTCACACACACTCGGCCGGACACTCATAGGGATATACACACTCACACACAGACACACATCCATAGACACAAACTGTGATAAGGGAGACCATCTGAGGGACACAGATGGCCTCCTGGACACACAAGTATATATCAATATTTAATTTAATATTTATTTTTTAATTTTATTAAATAAGTAATCAAATTAATGTTTTTAATAAATTATTATTTTATTAAATTATTAAATAATTATATTATTAAAACAAATTAAATTAAATGTAATAATTAAATATTTATTATTTAATTTACAAATATTACAGATTTTTTAAATATATATATATATATATATATATATATATATATATATATATATAATATATGTATATATATATATATATATATATATATATATATATATATATATACTATATATATATATATATATATATTATATACATACATGCGAACAAGCCTTATTGGTCCCCAGGACTATATGCAACTGAAAACTCACATGCCAGAAGTGACTCGAACCCATACTGCCAGGAGCAATGCAACTGGTATGTACAGGACGCCTTAATCCGCTTGTGTCAATTTTAAAGGAATATATTAGTGAATATTTATTTATGTAAATTGATATATATATATATATATATATATATATATATATATATATATATATATATATATATATATATATGTATATGTATATGTATATATATATATATATATATATATATATATATATATATATATATATATATATATATATATATATATATATATATATATATATATATGGAGAATGTCTGTCTATGTAATGAGGCCACATGCTGGAGGCTGCAGCCATACACAGATTTATTTTAAAATTTATTTATTAATATATTATTAAGGCTATTTATTACTAAATTAATGTATTTGTAGAGGGAATGGTCAGGGGTAGGGAACGGGCATAGGTTGGTCAGTGTTGACTTTAGCTAAAGGATTTAGGAATAATTATTAATTATTCTTATCACTCCCCCCCCCCTACCAATTTAATTAAAGTTAATTGTAAAATAATGCTTGAGATGGCTGAAGACTTTTTCGTACTTAGAAAAAAACTAAATTAAACACATAAAGAAGTTTATTGGTCCTGATTTAAGTTAAAGGAAGAGGTGCAAAGGTGGTGGTGGGGGTGGGGGGGAGGATACAGGATTTAGAGGTGGAATGAAGAGAGGGAACAGGAGGAGTGGTGCAGGTGAAACAGGGAGGAACAGGGGGTGCTGTACAGGTGATACAGGGATGGGGATGGGGGAACAGGGGGAGTGGTGCAGATGAAACAGGGATGAAGAGGGAGAAACAGGGGGGAGTGGTGCAGGTGAAACAGGGATGAAGAGGGAGAAACAGAGGGAGTGGTGCAGGTGAAACAGGGATGGGGATGAGGGAACAGGGGGAGTGGTGCAGGTGAAACAGGGATGGGGATGGGGGAACTGGGGGAGTGGTGCAGGTGAAACAGGGATGCAGAGGGAGAAACAGGGGGGAGTGGTGCAGGTGAAACAGGGATTAAAGGAAAATTTATATAAGTAGATAGATGGATGTTTACATTGATTGCTAAATATATACATTGACGGATAGACGGATGCATAGATGCATCCGTCTATCTGATGGATGGAAAGACATATGAGTAGATGGATGGATAGACAGAAGAGTTGATGGACGGATAAATGGAATATAAATGTATATAATGATAAATGGTTGGTTATGGGAAGTTAGATTGATGGATTGACAGATATAAGTAGATAGATAGATGGATCCATTGATGGATTCATTTGTGCTTATCTCTTGAGGTTCTTCTTGAGATGATTTCGGGTCTTTAGTGTCCCTGCGGTCCGGTCCTCGACCAAACCTCCACCCCCAGGAAGCGGCCCGTGATAGCTGACTAACACCCAGGTACCTGTTTTACTGCAAGGTATCAGGGGCACAGGGTGAAAGAAACTCTGCCCATTGTTTCTCGGCGGCGCCCGGAATCGAACCCGGGACCACAGGATCACAAGTCCAGTGTCCTGTGTCCTGTCCGCTCGGCCGACTGGCTCCCCGGTCGGAGGGGAGCCGGTGAACAGGCGAATCAGGTTAAAGAATATCTGTCGATTTGCTATTGCATCAACTGAGATTCGATATGGGACCATTAGGATTATAACCAACGAACTCTCTCCGTTTAGACGGTAGGCCTCCAGTTTGTGTGTGTGTGTGTGTACTCACCTAATTGTACTCACCTAATTGTGCTTGCGGGGTTGAGCTCTGGCTCTTTGGTCCCGCCTCTCAACCGTCAATCAACTGGTGTACAGATTCCTGAGCCTATTGGGCTCTATCATATCTACATTTGAAACTGTGTATGGAGTCAGCCTCGACCACATCACTTCCTAATGCATTCCATTTGCTAACTACTCTGACACTGAAAAAGTTCTTTCTAACGTCTCTGTGGCTCATTTGGGTACTCAGCTTCCACCTGTGTCCCCTTGTTCGCGTCCCGCCAGTGTTGAAAAGTTCATCCTTGTTTACCCGGTCGATTCCCCTGAGGATTTTGTAGGTTGTGATCATGTCCCCCCTTACTCTTCTGTCTTCCAGTGTCGTGAGGTGCATTTCCCGCAGCCTTTCCTGTGTGTGTGTGTGTGTGTGTGTGTGTGTGTGTGTGTGTGTGTGTGTGTGTGTGTGTGTGTGTGTGTGTGTGTGTGTGTGTGTGTGTTAGAGAGAAATAGATGTAGTAGATATAAAAAAATGGAAAAATACATATATTTGATAGGCGGGGTCCAAGAGCTAATAACTCGATTCTGCAGATACATATAGTAAATACAAGGAGAAAATAAATACACACACACACACACACATTAATTGATAATGGACTGTTTTGTGTGCGTATCCATGTGTACTATTGTCAAGACCGACAGACACGTGAAGCTATGTGTGTGTATGTGTACCTGTAATTGAACTGACATGTGTACGGTAATTATCTGTATGTGTCCATTTTAAAGGTACACATTAGTGAATGTGTATTTATGTAAATTGATTGACATATGTACGTGTGCGCGCGATTAGTGTTACTTTAATTTATATGGTTAACATTTATACGTTTGAATGACATAGTTTCCCATTATTGTCACATTTTTTGTTACATGTCTACTATTGTCAAGATGGACAGACACGTCCAGCTATGAGTGTTTATGTGTACCAGTAATTGAACTGACATGTCTACTGCAACTATCTGCGTGTGTCCATTTTAAAGGAATATATTAGTGAATGTTTATTTATGTAAATTGATTGGAATATGTATGTGGACGCTCGGTTAGTGTAACTGTAATTTATATGGTTAACTTTTGAATGACATAGTTTCCCCTCATTGTCACATTTTTTGTTACTATTTCGCTGTTCACTCTCACTCTCTCTGAATCCCGTGGACTAATTGTGCTCACGTGTGTTTGTGTAGGGAAGGGGGAACCATAGGCTTTTCACACAATAATTTGCAACTGTTTGCTGAGAAAAGTTTCAAAAGATCATCTATGTTTATAATAAGTCTTCTTTTTCCTAACATACAAGTCAATCACACAGTACCTAACCTCAGTCAGAAACACTTTTCTTACTATATCTCGCAACGTCTTTTGCATATATATCCTATCTTAAATAATTAACAATTTTAATTCATAACTGCCAACCCCCCTCCCATCCAAAGCTTTCAAAGCCACCAAACATCATTCCTTTCCCTTAACCTCTCCCAAATTATCTTTTGCACCAATTCACAAACAAGGGGGCTTTATAGCTGAGTGGACGTCGCTCTCGACTCGTAATCGTAGCTCATTCGATCCCACGGTGATGGAACAAGCGGAAATCAGCAGAGTTTCTATCATTCTGATGACCCTGTTACCTAGCAGTAAATATGTACCTGGGCGTTAGACAGCTGTTACGGGCTGCTTCCTGGGTGTGTGTGTGTGGAATGGATTTTATTAGTTAGTAATAATTGATTGATTGACAGTTGAGAGGCGGGCCGAAAGGGTAGAGCTCAACCCTCGCAAGCATAACTAGGTGAACACAACTAGATAAATACTAACCAACCACGATCTCGACAATCCATTACACACACAACCCCCCCCCCCCCTCCCCCCCTCCCCCTCCCCCCCCCCCCCCCAAACTCCCGAAATCGTTCTACCTAAATCAATAAAAAATTAAAACAAATCAATTAATTCACCACAAATACTAACTATAAATAAAGGAATCAAATTTGAGACATACAGCGACTCCAGCGTGGTCTAGTCGGAAGAGAACGTGTTCTCATCTGGATAGATTGCGATCGAGTCTGTCGGAACGGGTGTGTAACTGCAGGGCACAAATATTTGTGTGTCCCCTCCTGTAGCTGCCTCTGTTTCGACAGGTTCCCTGGATAGCTGGAATTGACCTGGCCCTTGGAAAGTGGGGAAGGGGTGAAATCCGTTGGGCCCACGGATGGATACCTTGGATCCATGGACCTAGAGCAGGTCTAATCACCTGGGATTCGAACCCACGGTGGGAATAAGGGAGGAGATATGGGAAGGGGGGGGGGGGAAGGATGTTTCCCTGGAACCAAACCTCACATAAACCCGGACACTCACACACACACCCTCACCCGAACACTCACAGGGGCACTCACACTCACACACTCCCATAGACTGTGATAAGGGAGACCATCTGAGGGGACACAGATGGCCTCCTGGACCCACAGGTATAACCGGACACACACACACCCGGACACTCACAGAGACACTCACACACACTCGGCCGGACACTCATAGGGATATACACACTCACACACAGACACACATCCATAGACACAAACTGTGATAAGGGAGACCATCTGAGGGGACACAGATGGCCTCCTGGACACACAAGTATATATCAATATTTAATTTAATATTTATTTTTTAATTTTATTAAATAAGTAATCAAATTAATGTTTTTTAATAAATTATTATTTTATTAAATTATTAAATAATTATATTATTAAAACAAATTAAATTAAATTTAATAATTAAATATTTATTATTTAATTTACAAATATTACAGATTTTGTAAATATATATATATATATATATATATATATATATATATATATATATATATATATATATATATATATATATATATATATATATATATATATATATATATTTATATACATACATGCGAACAAGCCTTATTGGTCCCCAGGACTATATGCAACTGAAAACTCACATGCCAGAAGTGACTCGAACCCATACTGCCAGGAGCAATGCAACTGGTATGTACAGGACGCCTTAATCCGCTTGTGTCAATTTTAAAGGAATATATTAGTGAATATTTATTTATGTAAATTGATATATATATATATATATATATATATATATATATATATATATATATGTATATATATATATATATATATATATATATATATATATATATATATATATATATATATATATATATATAGAGAATGTCTGTCTATGTAATGAGGCCACATGCTGGAGGCTGCAGCCATACACAGATTTATTTTAAAATTTATTTATTAATATATTATTAAGGCTTATTATTACTAAATTAATGTATTTGTAGAGGGAATGGTCAGGGGTAGGGAACGGGCATAGGTTGGTCAGTGTTGACTTTAGCTAAAGGATTTAGGAATAATTATTAATTATTCTTATCACTCCCCCCCCCCCTACCAATTTAATTAAAGTTAATTGTAAAATAATGCTTGAGATGGCTGAAGACTTTTTCGTACTTAGAAAAAAACTAAATTAAACACATAAAGAAGTTTATTGGTCCTGATTTAAGTTAAAGGAAGAGGTGCAAAGGTGGTGGTGGGGGTGGGGGGGAGGATACGGGATTTAGAGGTGGAATGAAGAGAGGGAACAGGAGGAGTGGTGCAGGTGAAACAGGGAGGAACAGGGGGTGCTGTACAGGTGATACAGGGATGGGGATGGGGGAACAGGGGGAGTGGTGCAGATGAAACAGGGATGAAGAGGGAGAAACAGGGGGGAGTGGTGCAGGTGAAACAGGGATGAAGAGGGAGAAACAGAGGGAGTGGTGCAGGTGAAACAGGGATGGGGATGAGGGAACAGGGGGAGTGGTGCAGGTGAAACAGGGATGGGGATGGGGGAACTGGGGGAGTGGTGCAGGTGAAACAGGGATGCAGAGGGAGAAACAGGGGGGAGTGGTGCAGGTGAAACAGGGATTAAAGGAAAATTTATATAAGTAGATAGATGGATGTTTACATTGATTGCTAAATATATACATTGACGGATAGACGGATGCATAGATGCATCCGTCTATCTGATGGATGGAAAGACATATGAGTAGATGGATGGATAGACAGAAGAGTTGATGGACGGATAAATGGAATATAAATGTATATAATGATAAATGGTTGGTTTATGGGAAGTTAGATTGATGGATTGACAGATATAAGTAGATAGATAGATGGATCCATTGATGGATTCATTTGTGCTTATCTCTTGAGGTTCTTCTTGAGATAATTTCGGGTCTTTAGTGTCCCTGCGGTCCGGTCCTCGACCAAACCTCCACCCCCAGGAAGCGGCCCGTGATAGCTGACTAACACCCAGGTACCTGTTTTACTGCAAGGTATCAGGGGCACAGGGTGAAAGAAACTCTGCCCATTGTTTCTCGGCGGCGCCCGGAATCGAACCCGGGACCACAGGATCACAAGTCCAGTGTCCAGTGTGCTGTCCGCTCGGCCGACTGGCTCCCCGGTCGGAGGGGAGCCGGTGAACAGGCGAATCAGGTTAAAGAATATCTGTCGATTTGCTATTGCATCAACTGAGATTCGATATGGGACCATTAGGATTATAACCAACGAACTCTCTCCGTTTAGACGGTAGGCCTCCAGTTTGTGTGTGTGTGTGTGTACTCACCTAATTGTACTCACCTAATTGTGCTTGCGGGGGTTGAGCTCTGGCTCTTTGGTCCCGCCTCTCAACCGTCAATCAACTGGTGTACAGATTCCTGAGCCTATTGGGCTCTATCATATCTACATTTGAAACTGTGTATGGAGTCAGCCTCCACCACATCACTTCCTAATGCATTCCATTTGCTAACTACTCTGACACTGAAAAAGTTCTTTCTAACGTCTCTGTGGCTCATTTGGGTACTCAGCTTCCACCTGTGTCCCCTTGTTCGCGTCCCACCAGTGTTGAAAAGTTCATCCTTGTTTACCAGGTCGATTCCCCTGAGGATTTTGTAGGTTGTGATCATGTCCCCCCTTACCCTTCTGTCTTCCAGTGTCGTGAGGTGCATTTCCCGCAGCCTTTCCTGTGTGTGTGTGTGTGTGTGTGTGTGTGTGTGTGTGTGTGTGTGTGTGTGTGTGTGTGTGTGTGTGTGTGTGTGTGTGTGTGTGTGTGTGTGTGTGTGTTAGAGAGAAATAGATGTAGTAGATATAAAAAAATGGAAAAATACATATATTTGATAGGCGGGGTCCAAGAGCTAATAACTCGATTCTGCAGATACATATAGTAAATACAAGGAGAAAATAAATACACACACACACACACATTAATTGATAATGGACTGTTTTGTGTGCGTATCCATGTGTACTATTGTCAAGACCGACAGACACGTGAAGCTATGTGTGTGTATGTGTACCTGTAATTGAACTGACATGTGTACGGTAATTATCTGTATGTGTCCATTTTAAAGGTACACATTAGTGAATGTGTATTTATGTAAATTGATTGACATATGTACGTGTGCGCGCGATTAGTGTTACTTTAATTTATATGGTTAACATTTATACGTTTGAATGACATAGTTTCCCATTATTGTCACATTTTTTTTTACATGTCTACTATTGTCAAGATGGACAGACACGTCCAGCTATGAGTGTTTATGTGTACCAGTAATTGAACTGACATGTGTACTGCAACTATCTGCGTGTGTCCATTTTAAAGGAATATATTAGTGAATGTTTATTTATGTAAATTGATTAGAATATGTATGTGGACGCTCGGTTAGTGTAACTGTAATTTATATGGTTAACTTTTGAATGACATAGTTTCCCCTCATTGTCACATTTTTTGTTACTATTTCGCTGTTCACTCTCACTCTCTCTGAATCCCGTGGACTAATTGTGCTCACGTGTGTTTGTGTAGGGAAGGGGGAACCATAGGCTTTTCACACAATAATTTGCAACTATTTGCTGAGAAAAGTTTCAAAAGATCATCTATGTTTTTAATAAGTGTTCTTTTTCCTAACATAAAAGTCAATCACATAGTACCTAACCTCAGTCAGAAACACTTTTCTTACTATATCTCGCAACGTCTTTTGCATATATATCCTATCTTAAATAATTAACAATTTTAATTCATAACTGCCAACCCCCCCTCCCATCCAAAGCTTTCAAAGCCACCAAACATCATTCCTTTCCCTTAACCTCTCCCAAATTATCTTTTGCACCAATTCACAAACAAGGGGGCTTTATAGCTGAGTGGACGTCGCTCTCGACTCGTAATCGTAGCTCATTCGATCCCACGGTGATGGAACAAGCGGAAATCAGCAGAGTTTCTATCATTCTGATGACCCTGTTACCTAGCAGTAAATATGTACCTGGGCGTTAGACAGCTGTTAAGGGCTGCTTCCTGGGTGTGTGTGTGTGGAATGTTTTTTATTAGTAATAATTGATTGATTGACAGTCGAGAGGCGGGCCGAAAGAGTAGAGCTCAACCCATGCAAGCATAACTAGGTGAACACAACTAGATAAATACTAACCAACCACGATCTCGACCATCCATTACACACACAACCCCCCCTCCCCCTCCCCCCCCCCAAACTCCCGAAATCGTTCTACCTAAATCAATAAAAAATTAAAACAAATCAATTAATTCACCACAAAGAGTAACTATAAATAAAGGAACCAAATTTGAGACATACAGCGACTCCAGCGTGGTCTAGTATGAAGAGAACGTGTTCTCATCTGGATAGATTGCGATCGAGTCTGTCGGAACGGGTGTGTAACTGCAGGGCACAAATATTTGTGTGTCCCCTCCTGTAGCTGCCTCTGTTTCGACAGGTTCCCTGGATAGCTGGAATTGACCTGGCCCTTGGAAAGTGGGGAAGGGGTGAAATCCGTTGGGCCCACGGATGGATACCTTGGATCCATGGACCTAGAGCAGGTCTAATCACCTGGGATACGAACCCACGGTGGAAATAAGGGAGGAGATATGGGAAGGGGGGGGGGGGAAGGATGTTTCCCTGGAACCAAACCTCACATAAACCCGGACACTCACACACACACACCTTCACCCGAACACTCACAGGGGCACTCACACTCACACACTCCCATAGACTGTGATAAGGGAGACCATCTGAAGGGACACAGATGGCCTCCTGGACCCACAGGTATAACCGGACACACACACACACCCGGACACTCACAGGGACACTCACACACACTCGCCCGGACACTCACAGGGATATACACACTCACACACAGACACACATCCATAGACACAAACTGTGATAAGGGAGACCATCTGAGGGGACACAGATGGCCTCCTGGACACACAAGTATATATCAATATTTAATTTAATATTTATTTTTTTAATTTTATTAAATAAGTAATCAAATTAATGTTTTTTAATAAATTATTATTTTATTAAATTATTAAATAATTATATTAATAAAACTAATTAAATTAAATTTAATAATTAAATATTTATTATTTAATTTACAAATATGACAGATTTTTTAAATATATATATTTATATATATATATATATATATATATATATATATATATATATATATATATATATATATATATATATATATATACATACATGCGAACAAGCCTTAATGGTCCCCAGGACTATATGCAACTGAAAACTCACATGCCAGAAGTGACTCGAACCCATACTGCCAGGAGCAATGCAACTGGTATGTACAGGACGCCTTAATCCGCTTGTGTCAATTTTAAAGGAATATATTAGTGAATATTTATTTATGTAAATTGATATATATATATATATATATATATATATATATATATATATATATATATATATATATATATATATATATATATATATATATATATTAGTATATTTTGGTAGCAGTCTTTCCTGTAGACATATATTATTAAATATGACCGAAAAAGTAAGATTAATAATTCTAACACGAATTTTCTCAATCTTTCGTACATTACGCTTCACTGTTGGAGGTAAATCAAAAATCACTTCTCCAAAATTCATTTTTATTTCTAGTCTGACGCGACACGGGCGCGTTTCGTAAAACTTATTACATTTTCAAAGACTTCACAAATACACAACTGATTAGAACTTACGTCTCTCTGATATTATATCTACATTTGAGTGAGGTGGGAAGGGTGATGTGGCATTAACACAAGACAGAACAGGAGGGGATATTAATAGGGTATTAAAAGTATCAACACAAGACAGAACAGAAACAATGGGTATTGAATAGAAGTGTTTGTAGAAAGCCTATTGGTCCATATTTCTTGATGCTTCTATATTGGAGCGGAGTCTTGAGGTGGGTAGAATATAGTTGTGCAATAATTGGCTGTTGATTGCTGGTGTTGACTTCTTGATGTGTAGTGCCTCGCAAACGTCAAGCCGCCTGCTATCGCTGTATCTATCGATGATTTCTGTGTTGTTTACTAGGATTTCTCTGGCGATGGTTTGGTTATGGGAAGAGATTATATGTTCCTTAATGGAGCCCTGTTGCTTATGCATCGTTAATCGCCTAGAAAGAGATGTTGTTGTCTTGCCTATATACTGGGTTTTTTGGAGCTTACAGTCCCCAAGTGGGCATTTGAAGGCATAGACGACGTTAGTCTCTTTTAAAGCGTTCTGTTTTGTGTCTGGAGAGTTTCTCATGAGTAGGCTGGCCGTTTTTCTGTAAATACTATAAAACCAGAAAAACGGCCAGCCTACTCATGAGAAACTCTCCAGACACAAAACAGAACGCTTTAAAAGAGACTAACGTCGTCTATGCCTTCAAATGCCCACTTGGGGACTGTAAGCTCCAAAAAACCCAGTATATAGGCAAGACAACAACATCTCTTTCTAGGCGATTAACGATGCATAAGCAACAGGGCTCCATTAAGGAACATATAATCTCTTCCCATAACCAAACCATCGCCAGAGAAATCCTAGTAAACAACACAGAAATCATCGATAGATACAGCGATAGCAGGCGGCTTGACGTTTGCGAGGCACTACACATCAAGAAGTCAACACCAGCAATCAACAGCCAATTATTGCACAACTATATTCTACCCACCTCAAGACTCCGCTCCAATATAGAAGCATCAAGAAATATGGACCAATAGGCTTTCTACAAACACTTCTATTCAATACCCATTGTTTCTGTTCTGTCTTGTGTTGATACTTTTAATACCCTATTAATATCCCCTCCTGTTCTGTCTTGTGTTAATGCCACATCACCCTTCCCACCTCACTCAAATGTAGATATAATATCAGAGAAACGTAAGTTCTAATCAGTTGTGTATTTGTGAAGTCTTTGAAAATGTAATAAGTTTTACGAAACGCGCCCGTGTCGCGTCAGACTAGAAATAAAAATGAATTTTGGAGAAGTGATTTTTGATTTACCTCCAACAGTGAAGCTTAATGTACGAAAGATTGAGAAAATTCGCGTTAGAATTATTAATCTTACTTTTTCGGTCATATTTAATAATATATATATATATATATATATATATATATATATATATATATATATATATATATATATATATATATATATATATATATATATATATATATATATATATATATATATATATATATATATATATATATATATATATATATATATATATATAATATATATATAAAGAGAATGTCTGTCTATGTAATGAGGCCACATGCTGGAGGCTGCAGCCATACACAGATTTATTTTAAAATTTATTTATTAATATATTATTAAGGCTTATTATTACTAAATTAATGTATTTGTAGAGGGAATGGTCTGGGGTAGGGAACGGGCATAGGTTGGTCAGTGTTGACTTTAGCTAATGGATTTAGGAATAATTATTAATTATTCTTATCACTCCCCCCCCCCCCTACCAATTTAATTAAAGTTAATTGTAAAATAATGCTTGAGATGGCTGAAGACTTTTTCGTACTTAGAAAAAACCTAAATTAAACACATAAAGAAGTTTATTGGTCCTGATTTAAGTTAAAGGAAGAGGTGCAAAGGTGGTGGTGGGGGTGGGGGGAGGATACGGGATTTAGAGGTGGAGTGAAGAGAGGGAACAAGGGGAGTGGTGCTGGTGAAACAGGGAGGAACAGGGGGTGCTGTACAGGTGATACAGGGATGGGGATGGGGGAACAGGGGGAGTGGTGCAGATGAAACAGGGATGAAGAGGGAGAAACAGGGGGGAGTGGTGCAGGTGAAACAGGGATGAAGAGGGAGAAACAGAGGGAGTGGTGCAGGTGAAACAGGGATGGGGATGAGGGAACAGGGGGAGTGGTGCAGGTGAAACAGGGATGGGGATGGGGGAACAGGGGGAGTGGTGCAGGTGAAACAGGGATGCAGAGGGAGAAACAGGGGGGAGTGCTGCAGGTGAAACAGGGATTAAAGGAAAATTTATATAAGTAGATAGATGGATGTTTACATTGATTGCTAAATATATACATTGACGGATAGACGGATGCATAGATGCATCCGTCTATCTGATGGATGGAAAGACATATGAGTAGATGGATGGATAGACAGAAGAGTTGATGGACGGATAAATGGAATATAAATGTATATAATGATAAATGGTTGGTTTATGGGAAGATAGATTGATGGATTGACAGATATAAGTAGATAGATAGATGGATCCATTGATGGATTCATTTGTGCTTATCTCTTGAGGTTCTTCTTGAGATGATTTCGGGTCTTTAGTGTCCCCGCGGTCCGGTCCTCGACCAAACCTCCACCCCCAGGAAGCGGCCCGTGACAGCTGACTAATACCCAGGTACCTGTTTTACTGCAAACACTTTTACTGCAGGGGCACAGGGTGAAAGAAACTCTGCCCATTGTTTCTCGGCGGCGCCCGGAATCGAACCCGGGACCACAGGATCACAAGTCCAGTGTCCAGTGTGCTGTCCGCTCGGCCGACTGGCTCCCCGGTCGGAGGGGAGCCGGTGAACAGGCGAATCAGGTTAAAGAATATCTGTCGATTTGCTATTGCATCAACTGAGATTCGATATGGGACCATTAGGATTATAACCAACGAACTCTCTCCGTTTAGACGGTAGGCCTCCAGTTTGTGTGTGTGTGTGTGTGTGTGTGTGTGTGTGTGTGTGTGTGTGTGTGTGTGTGTGTGTGTGTGTGTGTGTGTGTGTGTGTGTGTGTGTGTGTGTGTGTGTGTGTGTGTGTTAGAGAGAAATAGATGTAGTAGATATAAAAAATGGAAAAATACATATATTTGATAGGCGGGGTCCAAGAGCTAATAACTCGATTCTGCAGATACATATAGTAAATACAAGGAGAAAATAAATACACACACACACACACATTAATTGATAATGGACTGTTTTGTGTGCGTATCCATGTGTACTATTGTCAAGACCGACAGACACGTGAAGCTATGTGTGTGTATGTGTACCTGTAATTGAACTGACATGTGTACGGTAATTATCTGTATGTGTCCATTTTAAAGGTACACATTAGTGAATGTGTATTTATGTAAATTGATTGACATATGTACGTGTGCGCGAGATTAGTGTTACTTTAATTTATATGGTTAACATTTATACGTTTGAATGACATAGTTTCCCATTATTGTCACATTTTTTGTTACATGTCTACTATTGTCAAGATGGACAGACACGTCCAGCTATGAGTGTTTATGTGTACCAGTAATTGAACTGACATGTGTACTGCAACTATCTGCGTGTGTCCATTTTAAAGGAATATATTAGTGAATGTTTATTTATGTAAATTGATTGGAATATGTATGTGGACGCTCGGTTAGTGTAACTGTAATTTATATGGTTAACGTTTGCATGACATAGTTTCCCCTCATTGTCACATTTTTTGTTACTATTTCGCTGTTCACTTTCACTCTCTCTGAATCCCGTGGACTAATTGTGCTCACGTGTGTATGTGTAGGGAAGGGGGAACCATAGGCTTTTCACACAATAATTTGCAACTATTTGCTGAGAAAAGTTTCAAAAGATCATCTATGTTTATAATAAGTCTTCTTTTTCCTAACATACAAGTCAATCACACAGTACCTAACCTCAGTCAGAAACACTTTTCTTACTATATCTCGCAACGTCTTTTGCATATATATCCTATCTTAAATAATTAACAATTTTAATTCATAACTGCCAACCCCCCTCCCATCCAAAGCTTTCAAAGCCACCAAACATCATTCCTTTCCCTTAACCTCTCCCAAATTATCTTTTGCACCAATTCACAAACAAGGGGGCTTTATAGCTGAGTGGACGTCGCTCTCGACTCGTAATCGTAGCTCATTCGATCCCACGGTGATGGAACAAGCGGAAATCAGCAGAGTTTCTATCATTCTGATGCCCCTGTTACCTAGCAGTAAATATGTACCTGGGCGTTAGACAGCTGTTACGGGCTGCTTCCTGGGTGTGTGTGTGTGGAATGTTTTTTATTAGTAATAATTGATTGATTGACAGTCGAGAGGCGGGCCGAAAGAGTAGAGCTCAACCCACGCAAGCATAACTAGGTGAACACAACTAGATAAATACTAACCAACCACGATCTCGACAATCCATTACACACACAACCCCCCCTCCCCCTCCCCCCCCCAAACTCCCGAAATCGTTCTACCTAAATCAATAAAAAATTAAAACAAATCAATTAATTCACCACAAAGAGTAACTATAAATAAAGGAACCAAATTTGAGACATACAGCGACTCCAGCGTGGTCTAGTAGGAAGAGAACGTGTTCTCATCTGGATAGATTGCGATCGAGTCTGTCGGAACGGGTGTGTAACTGCAGGGCACAAATATTTGTGTGTCCCCTCCTGTAGCTGCCTCTGTTTCGACAGGTTCCCTGGATAGCTGGAATTGACCTGGCCCTTGGAAAGTGGGGAAGGGGTGAAATCCGTTGGGCCCACGGATGGATACCTTGGATCCATGGACCTAGAGCAGGTCTAATCACCTGGGATTCGAACCCACGGTGGAAATAAGGGAGGAGATATGGGAAGGGGGGGGGGGGGGAAGGATGTTTCCCTGGAACCAAACCTCACATAAACCCGGACACTCACACACAAACCCTCACCCGAACACTCACAGGGGCACTCACACTCACACACTCCCATAGACTGTGATAAGGGAGACCATATGAAGGGACACAGATGGCCTCCTGGACCCACAGGTATAACCGGACACACACACACCCGGACACTCACAGGACACTCACACACACTCGCCCGGACACTCACAGGGATATACACACTCACACACAGACACACATCCATAGACACAAACTGTGATAAGGGAGACCATCTGAGGGGACACAGATGGCCTCCTGGACACACAAGTATATATCAATATTTAATTTAATATTTATTTTTTTAATTTTATTAAATAAGTAATCAAATTAATGTTTTTTAATAAATTATTATTTTATTAAATTATTAAATAATTATATTAATAAAACAAATTAAATTAAATTTAATAATTAAATATTTATTATTTAATTTACAAATATGACAGATTTTTTAAATATATATATATATATATATATATATATATATATATATATATATATATATATATATATACATATATATATATATATATACATATATATATATATATATATATATATATATATATATATATATATATATATATATATATATATATATATACACATACATGCGAACAAGCCTTAATGGTCCCCAGGACTATATGCAACTGAAAACTCACATGCCAGAAGTGACTCGAACCCATACTGCCAGGAGCAATGCAACTGGTATGTACAGGACGCCTTAATCCGCTTGTGTCAATTTTAAAGGAATATATTAGTGAATATTTATTTATGTAAATTGATATATATATATATATATATATATATATATATATATATATATATATATATATATATATCTATATATATATATATATATATATATATATATATATATATATATAATATATATATAAAGAGAATGTCTGTCTATGTAATGAGGCCACATGCTGGAGGCTGCAGCCATACACAGATTTATTTTAGAATTTATTTATTAATATATTATTAAGGCTTATTATTACTAAATTAATGTATTTGTAGAGGGAATGGTCTGGGGTAGGGAACGGGCATAGGTTGGTCAGTGTTGACTTTAGCTAAAGGATTTAGGAATAATTATTAATTATTCTTATCACTCCCCCCCCCCCCCTACCAATTTAATTAAAGTTAATTGTAAAATAATGCTTGAGATGGCTGAAGACTTTTTCGTACTTAGAAAAAACCTAAATTAAACACATAAAGAAGTTTATTGGTCCTGATTTAAGTTAAAGGAAGAGGTGCAAAGGTGGTGGTGGGGGTGGGGGGAGGATACGGGATTTAGAGGTGGAATGAAGAGAGGGAACAAGGGGAGTGGTGCTGGTGAAACAGGGAGGAACAGGGGGTGCTGTACAGGTGATACAGGGATGGGGATGGGGGAACAGGGGGAGTGGTGCAGATGAAACAGGGATGAAGAGGGAGAAACAGGGGGGAGTGGTGCAGGTGAAACAGGGATGAAGAGGGAGAAACAGAGGGAGTGGTGCAGGTGAAACAGGGATGGGGATGAGGGAACAGGGGGAGTGGTGCAGGTGAAACAGGGATGGGGATGGGGGAACAGGGGGAGTGGTGCAGGTGAAACAGGGATGCAGAGGGAGAAACAGGGGGGAGTGGTGCAGGTGAAACAGGGATTAAAGGAAAATTTATATAAGTAGATAGATGGATGTTTACATTGATTGCTAAATATATACATTGACGGATAGACGGATGCATAGATGCATCCGTCTATCTGATGGATGGAAAGACATATGAGTAGATGGATGGATAGACAGAAGAGTTGATGGACGGATAAATGGAATATAAATGTATATAATGATAAATGGTTGGTTTATGGGAAGATAGATTGATGGATTGACAGATATAAGGAGATAGATAGATGGATCCATTGATGGATTCATTTGTGCTTATCTCTTGAGGTTCTTCTTGAGATGATTTCGGGTCTTTAGTGTCCCCGCGGTCCGGTCCTCGACCAAACCTCCACCCCCAGGAAGCGGCCCGTGACAGCTGACTAATACCCAGGTACCTGTTTTACTGCAAGGTATCAGGGGCACAGGGTGAAAAAAACTCTGCCCATTGTTTCTCGGTGGCGCCCGGAATCGAACCCGGGACGACAGGATCACAAGTCCAGTGTCCAGTGTGCTGTCCGCTCGGCCGACTGGCTCCCCGGTCGGAGGGGAGCCGGTGAACAGGCGAATCAGGTTAAAGAATATCTGTCGATTTGCTATTGCATCAACTGAGATTCGATATGGGACCATTAGGATTATAACCAACGAACTCTCTCCGTTTAGACGGTAGGCCTCCAGTTTGTGTGTGTGTGTGTGTGTGTGTGTGTGTGTGTGTGTGTGTGTGTGTGTGTGTGTGTGTGTGTGTGTGTGTGTGTGTGTGTGTGTTAGAGAGAAATAGATGTAGTAGATATAAAAAATGGAAAAATACATATATTTGATAGGCGGGGTCCAAGAGCTAATAACTCGATTCTGCAGATACATATAGTAAATACAAGGAGAAAATAAATACACACACACACACACATTAATTGATAATGGACTGTTTTGTGTGCGTATCCATGTGTACTATTGTCAAGACCGACAGACACGTGAAGCTATGTGTGTGTATGTGTACCTGTAATTGAACTGACATGTGTACGGTAATTATCTGTATGTGTCCATTTTAAAGGTACACATTAGTGAATGTGTATTTATGTAAATTGATTGACATATGTACGTGTGCGCGAGATTAGTGTTACTTTAATTTATATGGTTAACATTTATACGTTTGAATGACATAGTTTCCCATTATTGTCACATTTTTTGTTACATGTCTACTATTGTCAAGATGGACAGACACGTCCAGCTATGAGTGTTTATGTGTACCAGTAATTGAACTGACATGTGTACTGCAACTATCTGCGTGTGTCCATTTTAAAGGAATATATTAGTGAATGTTTATTTATGTAAATTGATTGGAATATGTATGTGGACGCTCGGTTAGTGTAACTGTAATTTATATGGTTAACGTTTGCATGACATAGTTTCCCCTCATTGTCACAATTTTTGTTACTATTTCGCTGTTCACTTTCACTCTCTCTGAATCCCGTGGACTAATTGTGCTCACTTGTGTATGTGTAGGGAAGGGGGAACCATAGGCTTTTCACACAATAATTTGCAACTATTTGCTGAGAAAAGTTTCAAAAGATCATCTATGTTTATAATAAGTCTTCTTTTTCCTAACATACAAGTCAATCACACAGTACCTAACCTCAGTCAGAAACACTTTTCTTACTATATCTCGCAACGTCTTTTGCATATATATCCTATCTTAAATAATTAACAATTTTAATTCATAACTGCCAACCCCCCTCCCATCCAAAGCTTTCAAAGCCACCAAACATCATTCCTTTCCCTTAACCTCTCCCAAATTATCTTTTGCACCAATTCACAAACAAGGGGGCTTTATAGCTGAGTGGACGTCGCTCTCGACTCGTAATCGTAGCTCATTCGATCCCACGGTGATGGAACAAGCGGAAATCAGCAGAGTTTCTATCATTCTGATGCCCCTGTTACCTAGCAGTAAATATGTACCTGGGCGTTAGACAGCTGTTACGGGCTGCTTCCTGGGTGTGTGTGTGTGGAATGTTTTTTATTAGTAATAATTGATTGATTGACAGTCGAGAGGCGGGCCGAAAGAGTAGAGCTCAACCCACGCAAGCATAACTAGGTGAACACAACTAGATAAATACTAACCAACCACGATCTCGACAATCCATTACACACACAACCCCCCCTCCCCCTCCCCCCCCCCCAAACTCCCGAAATCGTTCTACCTAAATCAATAAAAAATTAAAACAAATCAATTAATTCACCACAAAGAGTAACTATAAATAAAGGAACCAAATTTGAGACATACAGCGACTCCAGCGTGGTCTAGTAGGAAGAGAACGTGTTCTCATCTGGATAGATTGCGATCGAGTCTGTCGAAACGGGTGTGTAACTGCAGGGCACAAATATTTGTGTGTCCCCTCCTGTAGCTGCCTCTGTTTCGACAGGTTCCCTGGATAGCTGGAATTGACCTGGCCCTTGGAAAGTGGGGAAGGGGTGAAATCCGTTGGGCCCACGGATGGATACCTTGGATCCATGGACCTAGAGCAGGTCTAATCACCTGGGATTCGAACCCACGGTGGAAATAAGGGAGGAGATAGGGGAAGGGGGGGGGGGGAAGGATGTTTCCCTGGAACCAAACCTCACATAAACCCGGACACTCACACACAAACCCTCACCCGAACACTCACAGGGGCACTCACACTCACACACTCCATAGACTGTGATAAGGGAGACCATATGAAGGGACACAGATGGCCTCCTGGACCCACAGGTATAACCGGACACACACACACCCGGACACTCACAGGGACACTCACACACACTCGCCCGGACACTCACAGGGATATACACACTCACACACAGACACACATCCATAGACCACAAACTGTGATAAGGGAGACCATCTGAGGGGACACAGATGGCCTCCTGGACACACAAGTATATATCAATATTTAATTTAATATTTATTTTTTAATTTTATTAAATAAGTAATCAAATTAATGTTTTTAATAAATTATTATTTTATTAAATTATTAAATAATTATATTAATAAAACAAATTAAATTAAATTTAATAATTAAATATTTATTATTTAATTTACAAATATGACAGATTTTTTAAATATATATATATATATATATATATATATATATATATATATATATACATATATATATACATATATATATATATATATATATATATATATATATATATATATGTATATATATATATATATATATATATATATACATACATGCGAACAAGCCTTAATGGTCCCCAGGACTATATGCAACTGAAAACTCACATGCCAGAAGTGACTCGAACCCATACTGCCAGGAGCAATGCAACTGGTATGTACAGGACGCCTTAATCCGCTTGTGTCAATTTTAAAGGAATATATTAGTGAATATTTATTTATGTAAATTGATATATATATATATATATATATATATATATATATATATATATATATATATATATATATATATATATATATATATATATATATATATATATATATATATATATAATATATATATAAAGAGAATGTCTGTCTATGTAATGAGGCCACATGCTGGAGGCTGCAGCCATACACAGATTTATTTTAGAATTTATTTATTAATATATTATTAAGGCTTATTATTACTAAATTAATGTATTTGTAGAGGGAATGGTCTGGGGTAGGGAACGGGCATAGGTTGGTCAGGTGTTGACTTTAGCTAAAGGATTTAGGAATAATTATTAATTATTCTTATCACTCCCCCCCCCCCTACCAATTTAATTAAAGTTAATTGTAAAATAATGCTTGAGATGGTTGAAGACTTTTTCGTACTTAGAAAAAACCTAAATTAAACACATAAAGAAGTTTATTGGTCCTGATTTAAGTTAAAGGAAGAGGTGCAAAGGTGGTGGTGGGGGTGGGGGGAGGATACGGGATTTAGAGGTGGAATGAAGAGAGGGAACAAGGGGAGTGGTGCTGGTGAAACAGGGAGGAACAGGGGGTGCTGTACAGGTGATACAGGGATGGGGATGGGGAACAGGGGGAGTGGTGCAGATGAAACAGGGATGAAGAGGGAGAAACAGGGGGAGTGGTGCAGGTGAAACAGGGATGAAGAGGGAGAAACAGAGGGAGTGGTGCAGGTGAAACAGGGATGGGGATGAGGGAACAGGGGGAGTGGTGCAGGTGAAACAGGGATGGGGATGGGGGAACAGGGGGAGTGGTGCAGGTGAAACAGGGATGCAGAGGGAGAAACAGAGGGGAGTGGTGCAGGTGAAACAGGGATTAAAGGAAAATTTATATAAGTAGATAGATGGATGTTTACATTGATTGCTAAATATATACATTGACGGATAGACGGATGCATAGATGGCATCCGTCTATCTGATGGATGGAAAGACATATGAGTAGATGGATGGATAGACAGAAGAGTTGATGGACGGATAAATGGAATATAAATGTATATAATGATAAATGGTTGGTTTATGGGAAGATAGATTGATGGATTGACAGATATAAGGAGATAGATAGATGGATCCATTGATGGATTCATTTGTGCTTATCTCTTGAGGTTCTTCTTGAGATGATTTCGGGTCTTTAGTGTCCCCGCGGTCCGGTCCTCGACCAAACCTCCACCCCAGGAAGCGGCCCGTGACAGCTGACTAATACCAGGTACCTGTTTTACTGCAAGGTATCAGGGGCACAGGTGAAAAAAACTCTGCCCATTGTTTCTCGGTGGCGCCCGGAATCGAACCCGGGACCACAGGATCACAAGTCCAGTGTCCAGTGTGCTGTCCGCTCGGCCGACTGGCTCCCCGGTCGGAGGGGAGCCGGTGAACAGGCGAATCAGGTTAAAGAATATCTGTCGATTTGCTATTGCATCAACTGAGATTCGATATGGGACCATTAGGATTATAACCAACGAACTCTCTCCGTTTAGACGGTAGGCCTCCAGTTTGTGTGTGTGTGTGTGTGTGTGTGTGTGTGTGTGTGTGTGTGTGTGTGTGTGTGTGTGTGTGTGTGTGTGTTAGAGAGAAATAGATGTAGTAGATATAAAAAATGGAAAAATACATATATTTGATAGGCGGGGTCCAAGAGCTAATAACTCGATTCTGCAGATACATATAGTAAATACAAGGAGAAAATAAATACACACACACACACACATTAATTGATAATGGACTGTTTTGTGTGCGTATCCATGTGTACTATTGTCAAGACCGACAGACACGTGAAGCTATGTGTGTGTATGTGTACCTGTAATTGAACTGACATGTGTACGGTAATTATCTGTATGTGTCCATTTTAAAGGTACACATTAGTGAATGTGTATTTATGTAAATTGATTGACATATGTACGTGTGCGCGAGATTAGTGTTACTTTAATTTATATGGTTAACATTTATACGTTTGAATGACATAGTTTCCCATTATTGTCACATTTTTTGTTACACGTCTACTATTGTCAAGATGGACAGACACGTCCAGCTATGAGTGTTTATGTGTACCAGTAATTGAACTGACATGTGTACTGCAACTATCTGCGTGTGTCCATTTTAAAGGAATATATTAGTGAATGTTTATTTATGTAAATTGATTGGAATATGTATGTGGACGCTCGGTTAGTGTAACTGTAATTTATATGGTTAACGTTTGCATGACATAGTTTCCCCTCATTGTCACAATTTTTGTTACTATTTCGCTGTTCACTTTCACTCTCTCTGAATCCCGTGGACTAATTGTGCTCACGTGTGTATGTGTAGGGAAGGGGGAACCATAGGCTTTTCACACAATAATTTGCAACTATTTGCTGAGAAAAGTTTCAAAAGATCATCTATGTTTATAATAAGTCTTCTTTTTCCTAACATACAAGTCAATCACACAGTACCTAACCTCAGTCAGAAACACTTTTCTTACTATATCTCGCAACGTCTTTTGCATATATATCCTATCTTAAATAATTAACAATTTTAATTCATAACTGCCAACCCCCCTCCCATCCAAAGCTTTCAAAGCCACCAAACATCATTCCTTTCCCTTAACCTCTCCCAAATTATCTTTTGCACCAATTCACAAACAAGGGGGCTTTATAGCTGAGTGGACGTCGCTCTCGACTCGTAATCGTAGCTCATTCGATCCCACGGTGATGGAACAAGCGGAAATCAGCAGAGTTTCTATCATTCTGATGCCCCTGTTACCTAGCAGTAAATATGTACCTGGGCGTTAGACAGCTGTTACGGGCTGCTTCCTGGGTGTGTGTGTGTGGAATGTTTTTTTATTAGTAATAATTGATTGATTGACAGTCGAGAGGCGGGCCGAAAGAGTAGAGCTCAACCCACGCAAGCATAACTAGGTGAACACAACTAGATAAATACTAACCAACCACGATCTCGACAATCCATTACACACACAACCCCCCCTCCCCCTCCCCCCCCCCCAAACTCCCGAAATCGTTCTACCTAAATCAATAAAAAATTAAAACAAATCAATTAATTCACCACAAGAGTAACTATAAATAAAGGAACCAAATTTGAGACATACAGCGACTCCAGCGTGGTCTAGTAGGAAGAGAACGTGTTCTCATCTGGATAGATTGCGATCGAGTCTGTCGAAACGGGTGTGTAACTGCAGGGCACAAATATTTGTGTGTCCCCTCCTGTAGCTGCCTCTGTTTCGACAGGTTCCCTGGATAGCTGGAATTGACCTGGCCCTTGGAAAGTGGGGAAGGGGTGAAATCCGTTGGGCCCACGGATGGATACCTTGGATCCATGGACCTAGAGCAGGTCTAATCACCTGGGATTCGAACCCACGGTGGAAATAAGGGAGGAGATATGGGAAGGGGGGGGGGGGGAAGGATGTTTCCCTGGAACCAAACCTCACATAAACCCGGACACTCACACACAAACCCTCACCCGAACACTCACAGGGGCACTCACACTCACACACTCCCATAGACTGTGATAAGGGAGACCATATGAAGGGACACAGATGGCCTCCTGGACCCACAGGTATAACCGGACACACACACACCCGGACACTCACAGGGACACTCACACACACTCGCCCGGACACTCACAGGGATATACACACTCACACACAGACACACATCCATAGACACAAACTGTGATAAGGGAGACCATCTGAGGGGACACAGATGGCCTCCTGGACACACAAGTATATATCAATATTTATTTAATATTTATTTTTTTAATTTTATTAAATAAGTAATCAAATTAATGTTTTTTAATAAATTATTATTTTATTAAATTATTAAATAATTATATTAATAAAACAAATTAAATTAAATTTAATAATTAAATATTTATTATTTAATTTACAAATATGACAGATTTTTTAAATATATATATATATATATATATATATATATATATATATATATACATATATATATATATATATATACATATATATATATATATATATATATATATATATATATATATATATATATATGTATATATATATATATATATATATATATACATACATGCGAACAAGCCTTAATGGTCCCCAGGACTATATGCAACTGAAAACTCACATGCCAGAAGTGACTCGAACCCATACTGCCAGGAGCAATGCAACTGGTATGTACAGGACGCCTTAATCCGCTTGTGTCAATTTTAAAGGAATATATTAGTGAATATTTATTTATGTAAATTGATATATATATATATATATATATATATATATATATATATATATATATATATATATATATATATATATATATATATATATATATAATATATATATAAAGAGAATGTCTGTCTATGTAATGAGGCCACATGCTGGAGGCTGCAGCCATACACAGATTTATTTTAGAATTTATTTATTAATATATTATTAAGGCTTATTATTACTAAATTAATGTATTTGTAGAGGGAATGGTCTGGGGTAGGGAACGGGCATAGGTTGGTCAGTGTTGACTTTAGCTAAAGGATTTAGGAATAATTATTAATTATTCTTATCACTCCCCCCCCCCCCTACCAATTTAATTAAAGTTAATTGTAAAAATAATGCTTGAGATGGTTGAAGACTTTTTCGTACTTAGAAAAAACCTAAATTAAACACATAAAGAAGTTTATTGGTCCTGATTTAAGTTAAAGGAAGAGGTGCAAAGGTGGTGGTGGGGGTGGGGGGGAGGATACGGGATTTAGAGGTGGAATGAAGAGAGGGAACAAGGGGAGTGGTGCTGGTGAAACAGGGAAGGAACAGGGGGTGCTGTACAGGTGATACAGGGATGGGGATGGGGGAACAGGGGGAGTGGTGCAGATGAAACAGGGATGAAGAGGGAGAAACAGGGGGGAGTGGTGCAGGTGAAACAGGGATGAAGAGGGAGAAACAGAGGGAGTGGTGCAGGGAAACAGGGATGGGGATGAGGGAACAGGGGGAGTGGTGCAGGTGAAACAGGGATGGGGGATGGGGGAACAGGGGGGAGTGGTGCAGGTGAAACAGGGATGCAGAGGGATGAAACAGAGGGGGAGTGGTGCAGGTGAAACAGGGATTAAAGGAAAATTTATATAAGTAGATAGATGGATGTTTACATTGATTGCTAAATATATACATTGACGGATAGACGGATGCATAGATGCATCCGTCTATCTGATGGATGGAAAGACATATGAGTAGATGGATGGATAGACAGAAGAGTTGATGGACGGATAAATGGAATATAAATGTATATAATGATAAATGGTTGGTTTATGGGAAGATAGATTGATGGATTGACAGATATAAGGAGATAGATAGATGGATCCATTGATTGGATTCATTTGTGCTTATCTCTTGAGGTTCTTCTTGAGATGAATTTCGGGTCTTTAGTGTCCCCCGCGGTCCGGTCCTCGACCAAACCTCCACCCCCAGGAAGCGGGCCCGTGACAGCTGACTAATACCCAGGTACCTGTTTTACTGCAAGGTATCAGGGGCACAGGGTGAAAAAAAACTCTGCCCATTGTTTCTCGGTGGCGCCCGGAATCGAACCCGGGACCACAGGATCACAAGTCCAGTGTCCAGTGTTGCTGTCCGCTCGGCCGACTGGCTCCCCGGTCGGAGGGGAGCCGGTGAACAGGCGAATCAGGTTAAAGAATATCTGTCGATTTGCTATTGCATCAACTGAGATTCGATATGGGACCATTAGGATTATAACCAACGAACTCTCTCCGTTTAGACGGTAGGCCTCCAGTTTGTGTGTGTGTGTGTGTGTGTGTGTGTGTGTGTGTGTGTGTGTGTTAGAGAGAAATAGATGTAGTAGATATAAAAAAATGGAAAAATACATATATTTGATAGGCGGGGGTCCAAGAGCTAATAACTCGATTCTGCAGATACATATAGTAAATACAAGGAGAAAATAAATACACACACACACACACACATTAATTGATAATGGACTGTTTTGTGTGCGTATCCATGTGTACTATTGTCAAGACCGACAGACACGTGAAGCTATGTGTGTGTATGTGTACCTGTAATTGAACTGACATGTGTACGGTAATTATCTGTATGTGTCCATTTTAAAGGTACACATTAGTGAATGTGTATTTATGTAAATTGATTGACATATGTACGTGTGCGCGAGATTAGTGTTACTTTAATTTATATGGTTAACATTTATACGTTTGAATGACATAGTTTCCCATTATTGTCACATTTTTTGTTACACGTCTACTATTGTCAAGATGGACAGACACGTCCAGCTATGAGTGTTTATGTGTACCAGTAATTGAACTGACATGTGTACTGCAACTATCTGCGTGTGTCCATTTTAAAGGAATATATTAGTGAATGTTTATTTATGTAAATTGATTGGAATATGTATGTGGACGCTCGGTTAGTGTAACTGTAATTTATATGGTTAACGTTTGCATGACATAGTTTCCCCTCATTGTCACATTTTTTGTTACTATTTCGCTGTTCACTTTCACTCTCTCTGAATCCCGTGGACTAATTGTGCTCACGTGTGTTTGTGTAGGGAAGGGGGGAACCATAGGCTTTTCACACAATAATTTGCAACTATTTGCTGAGAAAAGTTTCAAAAGATCATCTATGTTTATAATAAGTCTTCTTTTTCCTAACATACAAGTCAATCACACAGTACCTAACCTCAGTCAGAAACACTTTTTCTTACTATATCTCGCAACGTCTTTTGCATATATATCCTATCTTAAATAATTAACAATTTTAATTCATAACTGCCAACCCCCCTCCCATCCAAAGCTTTCAAAGCCACCAAACATCATTCCTTTCCCTTAACCTCTCCCAAATTATCTTTTGCACCAATTCACAAACAAGGGGCTTTATAGCTGAGTGGACGTCGCTCTCGACTCGTAATCGTAGCTCATTCGATCCCACGGTGATGGAACAAGCGGAAATCAGCAGAGTTTCTATCATTCTGATGCCCCTGTTACCTAGCAGTAAATATGTACCTGGGCGTTAGACAGCTGTTACGGGCTGCTTCCTGGGTGTGTGTGTGTGGAATGTTTTTTATTAGTAATAATTGATTGATTGACAGTCGAGAGGCGGGCCGAAAGAGTAGAGCTCAACCCACGCAAGCATAACTAGGTGAACACAACTAGATAAATACTAACCAACCACGATCTCGACAATCCATTACACACACAACCCCCCCTCCCCCTCCCCCCCCCAAACTCCCGAAATCGTTCTACCTAAATCAATAAAAAATTAAAACAAATCAATTAATTCACCACAAAGAGTAACTATAAATAAAGGAACCAAATTTGAGACATACAGCGACTCCAGCGTGGTCTAGTAGGAAGAGAACGTGTTCTCATCTGGATAGATTGCGATCGAGTCTGTCGGAACGGGTGTGTAACTGCAGGGCACAAATATTTGTGTGTCCCCCTCCTGTAGCTGCCTCTGTTTCGACAGGTTCCCTGGATAGCTGGAATTGACCTGGCCCTTGGAAAGTGGGGAAGGGGTGAAATCCGTTGGGCCCACGGATGGATACCTTGGATCCATGGACCTAGAGCAGGTCTAATCACCTGGGATTCGAACCCACGGTGGAAATAAGGGAGGAGATATGGGAAGGGGGGGGGGGGGAAGGATGTTTCCCTGGAACCAAACCTCACTTAAACCCGGACACTCACACACAAACCCTCACCCGAACACTCACAGGGGCACTCACACTCACACACTCCCATAGACTGTGATAAGGGAGACCATATGAAGGGACACAGATGGCCTCCTGGACCCACAGGTATAACCGGACACACACACACCCGGACACTCACAGGGACACTCACACACACTCGCCCGGACACTCACAGGGATATACACACTCACACACAGACACACATCCATAGACACAAACTGTGATAAGGGAGACCATCTGAGGGGACACAGATGGCCTCCTGGACACACAAGTATATATCAATATTTAATTTAATATTTATTTTTTTAATTTTTTTAAATAAGTAATCAAATTAATGTTTTTTAATAAATTATTATTTTATTAAATTATTAAATAATTATATTAATAAAACAAATTAAATTAAATTTAATAATTAAATATTTATTATTTAATTTACAAATATGACAGATTTTTTAAATATATATATATATATATATATATATATATATATAATATATATATATATATATATATATATATACATACATGCGAACAAGCCTTAATGGTCCCCAGGACTATATGCAACTGAAAACTCACATGCCAGAAGTGACTCGAACCCATACTGCCAGGAGCAATGCAACTGGTATGTACAGGACGCCTTAATCCGCTTGTGTCAATTTTAAAGGAATATATTAGTGAATATTTATTTATGTAAATTGATATATATATATATATATATATATATATATATATATATATATATATATATATATCTATATATATATATATATATATATATATATATATATATATATATATATAAATATATATATATAATATATATATAAAGAGAATGTCTGTCTATGTAATGAGGCCACATGCTGGAGGCTGCAGCCATACACAGATTTATTTTAAAATTTATTTATTAATATATTATTAAGGCTTATTATTACTAAATTAATGTATTTGTAGAGGGAATGGTCTGGGGTAGGGAACGGGCATAGGTTGGTCAGTGTTGACTTTAGCTAAAGAATTTAGGAATAATTATTAATTATTCTTATCACTCCCCCCCCCTACCAATTTAATTAAAGTTAATTGTAAAATAATGCTTGAGATGGCTGAAGACTTTTTCGTACTTAGAAAAAACCTAAATTAAACACATAAAGAAGTTTATTGGTCCTGATTTAAGTTAAAGGAAGAGGTGCAAAGGTGGTGGTGGGGGTGGGGGGAGGATACGGGATTTAGAGGTGGAATGAAGAGAGGGAACAAGGGGAGTGGTGCTGGTGAAACAGGGAGGAACAGGGGGTGCTGTACAGGTGATACAGGGATGGGGATGGGGGAACAGGGGGAGTGGTGCAGATGAAACAGGGATGAAGAGGGAGAAACAGGGGGGAGTGGTGCAGGTGAAACAGGGATGAAGAGGGAGAAACAGAGGGAGTGGTGCAGGTGAAACAGGGATGGGGATGAGGGAACAGGGGGAGTGGTGCAGGTGAAACAGGGATGGGGATGGGGGAACAGGGGGAGTGGTGCAGGTGAAACAGGGATGCAGAGGGAGAAACAGGGGGGAGTGGTGCAGGTGAAACAGGGATTAAAGGAAAATTTATATAAGTAGATAGATGGATGTTTACATTGATTGCTAAATATATACATTGACGGATAGACGAATGCATAGATGCATCCGTCTATCTGATGGATGGAAAGACATATGAGTAGATGGATGGATAGACAGAAGAGTTGATGGACGGATAAATGGAATATAAATGTATATAATGATAAATGGTTGGTTTATGGGAAGATAGATTGATGGATTGACAGATATAAGGAGATAGATAGATGGATCCATTGATGGATTCATTTGTGCTTATCTCTTGAGGTTCTTCTTGAGATGATTTCGGGTCTTTAGTGTCCCCGCGGTCCGGTCCTCGACCAAACCTCCACCCCCAGGAAGCGGCCCGTGACAGCTGACTAATACCCAGGTACCTGTTTTTACTGCAAGGTATCAGGGGCACAGGGTGAAAAAAACTCTGCCCATTGTTTCTCGGTGGCGCCCGGAATCGAACCCGGGACCACAGGATCACAAGTCCAGTGTCCAGTGTGCTGTCCGCTCGGCGGACTGGCTCCCCGGTCGGAGGGGAGCCGGTGAACAGGCGAATCAGGTTAAAGAATATCTGTCGATTTGCTATTGCATCAACTGAGATTCGATATGGGACCATTAGGATTATAACCAACGAACTCTCTCCGTTTAGACGGTAGGCCTCCAGTTTGTGTGTGTGTGTGTGTGTGTGTGTGTGTGTGTGTGTGTGTGTGTGTGTGTGTGTGTGTGTGTGTGTGTGTGTGTGTGTGTGTGTGTGTGTGTGTGTGTGTGTTAGAGAGAAATAGATGTAGTAGATATAAAAAAATAGAAAAATACATATATTTGATAGGCGCGGTCCAAGAGCTAATAACTCGATTCTGCAGATACATATAGTAAATACAAGGAGAAAATAAATACACACACACACACACATTAATTGATAATGGACTGTTTTGTGTGCGTATCCATGTGTACTATTGTCAAGACCGACAGACACGTGAAGCTATGTGTGTGTATGTGTACCTGTAATTGAACTGACATGTGTACGGTAATTATCTGTATGTGTCCATTTTAAAGGTACACATTAGTGAATGTGTATTTATGTAAATTGATTGACATATGTACGTGTGCGCGCGATTAGTGTTACTTTAATTTATATGGGTAACATTTATACGTTTGAATGACATAGTTTCCCATTATTGTCACATTTTTTGTTACATGTCTACTATTGTCAAGATGGACAGACACGTCCAGCTATGAGTGTTTATGTGCACCAGTAATTGAACTGACATGTGTACTGCAACTATCTGCGTGTGTCCATTTTAAAGGAATATATTAGTGAATGTTTATTTATGTAAATTGATTGGAATATGTATGTGGACGCTCGGTTAGTGTAACTGTAATTTATATGGTTAACGTTTGCATGACATAGTTTCCCCTCATTGTGACATTTTTTGTTACTATTTCGCTGTTCACTTTCACTCTCTCTGAATCCCGTGGACTAATTGTGCTCACGTGTGTTTGTGTAGGGAAGGGGGAACCATAGGCTTTTCACACAATAATTTGCAACTATTTGCTGAGAAAAGTTTTAAAAGATCATCTATGTTTATAATAAGTCTTCTTTTTCCTAACATACAAGTCAATCACACAGTACCTAACCTCAGTCAGAAACACTTTTCTTACTATATCTCGCCAGGTCTTTTGCATATATATCCTATCTTAAATAATTAACAATTTTAATTCATAACTGCCAACCCCCCTCCCATCCAAAGCTTTCAAAGCCACCAAACATCATTCCTTTCCCTTAACCTCTCCCAAATTATCTTTTGCACCAATTCACAAACAAGGGGGCTTTATAGCTGAGTGGACGTCGCTCTCGACTCGTAATCGTAGCTCATTCGATCCCACGGTGATGGAACAAGCGGAAATCAGCAGAGTTTCTATCATTCTGATGCCCCTGTTACCTAGCAGTAAATATGTACCTGGGCGTTAGACAGCTGTTACGGGCTGCTTCCTGGGTGTGTGTGTGTGGAATGTTTTTTATTAGTAATAATTGATTGATTGACAGTCGAGAGGCGGGCCGAAAGAGTAGTGCTCAACCCACGCAAGCATAACTAGGTGAACACAACTAGATAAATACTAACCAACCACGATCTCGACAATCCATTACACACACAACCCCCCCTCCCCCTCCCCCCCCCCAAACTCCCGAAATCGTTCTACCTAAATCAATAAAAAATTAAAACAAATCAATTAATTCACCACAAAGAGTAACTATAAATAAAGGAACCAAATTTGAGACATACAGCGACTCCAGCGTGGTCTAGTAGGAAGAGAACGTGTTCTCATCTGGATAGATTGCGATCGAGTCTGTCGGAACGGGTGTGTAACTGCAGGGCACAAATATTTGTGTGTCCCCTCCTGTAGCTGCCTCTGTTTCGACAGGTTCCCTGGATAGCTGGAATTGACCTGGCCCTTGGAAAGTGGGGAAGGGGTGAAATCCGTTGGGCCCACGGATGGATACCTTGGATCCATGGACCTAGAGCAGGTCTAATCACCTGGGATTCGAACCCACGGTGGAAATAAGGGAGGAGATATGGGAAGGGGGGGGGGGGGAAGGATGTTTCCCTGGAACCAAACCTCACATAAACCCGGACACTCACACACAAACCCTCACCCGAACACTCACAGGGGCACTCACACTCACACACTCCCATAGACTGTGATAAGGGAGACCATATGAAGGGACACAGATGGCCTCCTGGACCCACAGGTATAACCGGACACACACACACCCGGACACTCACAGGGACACTCACACACACTCGCCCGGACACTCACAGGGATATACACACTCACACACAGACACACATCCATAGACACAAACTGTGATAAGGGAGACCATCTGAGGGGACACAGATGGCCTCCTGGACACACAAGTATATATCAATATTTAATTTAATATTTATTTTTTTAATTTTATTAAATAAGTAATCAAATTAATGTTTTTAATAAATTATTATTTTATTAAATTATTAAATAATTATATTAATAAAACAAATTAAATTAAATTTAATAATTAAATATTTATTATTTAATTTACAAATATGACAGATTTTTTAAATATATATATATATATATATATATATATATATATATATATATATATATATATATATATATATATATATATATATATATATATATATATATATATATATATATACATACATGAGAACAAGCCTTAATGGTCCCCAGGACTATATGCAACTGAAAACTCACATGCCAGAAGTGACTCGAACCCATACTGCCAGGAGCAATGCAACTGGTATGTACAGGACGCCTTAATCCGCTTGTGTCAATTTTAAAGGAATATATTAGTGAATATTTATTTATGTAAATTGATATATATATATATATATATATATATATATATATATATATATATATATATATATATATATATATATATATATATATATATATATATATAATATATATATAAAGAGAATGTCTGTCTATGTAATGAGGCCACATGCTGGAGGCTGCAGCCATACACAGATTTATTTTAAAATTTATTTATTAATATATTATTAAGGCTTACTATTACTAAATTAATGTATTTGTAGAGGGAATGGTCTGGGGTAGGGAACGGGCATAGGTTGGTCAGTGTTGACTTTAGCTAAAGGATTTTGGAATAATTATTAATTATTCTTATCACTCCCCCCCCCCTACCAATTTAATTAAAGTTAATTGTAAAATAATGCTTGAGATGGCTGAAGACTTTTTCGTACTTAGAAAAAACCTAAATTAAACACATAAAGAAGTTTATTGGTCCTGATTTAAGTTAAAGGAAGAGGTGCAAAGGTGGTGGTGGGGGTGGGGGGAGGATACGGGATTTAGAGGTGGAATGAAGAGAGGGAACAAGGGGAGTGGTGCTGGTGAAACAGGGAGGAACAGGGGGTGCTGTACAGGTGATACAGGGATGGGGATGGGGGAACAGGGGGAGTGGTGCAGATGAAACAGGGATGAAGAGGGAGAAACAGGGGGGAGTGGTGCAGGTGAAACAGGGATGAAGAGGGAGAAACAGAGGGAGTGGTGCAGGTGAAACAGGGATGGGGATGAGGGAACAGGGGGAGTGGTGCAGGTGAAACAGGGATGGGGATGGGGGAACAGGGGGAGTGGTGCAGGTGAAACAGGGATGCAGAGGGAGAAACAGGGGGGAGTGGTGCAGGTGAAACAGGGATTAAGGAAAATTTATATAAGTAGATAGATGGATGTTTACATTGATTGCTAAATATATACATTGACGGATAGACGGATGCATAGATGCATCCGTCTATCTGATGGATGGAAAGACATATGAGTAGATGGATGGATAGACAGAAGAGTTGATGGACGGATAAATGGAATATAAATGTATATAATGATAAATGGTTGGTTTATGGGAAGATAGATTGATGGATTGACAGATATAAGGAGATAGATAGATGGATCCATTGATGGATTCATTTGTGCTTATCTCTTGAGGTTCTTCTTGAGATGATTTCGGGTCTTTAGTGTCCCCGCGGTCCGGTCCTCGACCAAACCTCCACCCCCAGGAAGCGGCCCGTGACAGCTGACTAATACCCAGGTACCTGTTTTACTGCAAGGTATCAGGGGCACAGGGTGAAAAAAACTCTGCCCATTGTTTCTCGGTGGCGCCCGGAATCGAACCCGGGACCACAGGATCACAAGTCCAGTGTCCAGTGTGCTGTCCGCTCGGCCGACTGGCTCCCCGGTCGGAGAAGAGCCGGTGAACAGGCGAATCAGGTTAAAGAATATCTGTCGATTTGCTATTGCATCAACTGAGATTCGATATGGGACCATTAGGATTATAACCAACGAACTCTCTCCGTTTAGACGGTAGGCCTCCAGTTTGTGTGTGTGTGTGTGTGTGTGTGTGTGTGTGTGTGTGTGTGTGTGTGTGTGTGTGTGTGTGTGTGTGTGTGTGTGTGTGTGTGTGTGTGTGTGTGTGTGTGTGTGTGTGTGTGTGTGTGTGTGTGTGTGTGTGTGTGTGTGTGTGTGTGTGTTAGAGAGAAATAGATGTAGTAGATATAAAAAAATAGAAAAATACATATATTTGATAGGCGGGGTCCAAGAGCTAATAACTCAATTCTGCAGGTACATATAGTAAATACAAGGAGAAAATAAATACACACACACACACACATTAATTGATAATGGACTGTTTTGTGTGCGTATCCATGTGTACTATTGTCAAGACCGACAGACACGTGAAGCTATGTGTGTGTATGTGTACCTGTAATTGAACTGACATGTGTACGGTAATTATCTGTATGTGTCCATTTTAAAGGTACACATTAGTGAATGTGTATTTATGTAAATTGATTGACATATGTACGTGTGCGCGCGATTAGTGTTACTTTAATTTATATGGTTAACATTTATACGTTTGAATGACATAGTTTCCCATTATTGTCACATTTTTTGTTACATGTCTACTATTGTCAAGATGGACAGACACGTCCAGCTATGAGTGTTTATGTGTACCAGTAATTGAACTGACATGTGTACTGCAACTATCTGCGTGTGTCCATTTTAAAGGAATATATTAGTGAATGTTTATTTATGTAAATTGATTGGAATATGTATGTGGACGCTCGGTTAGTGTAACTGTAATTTATATGGTTAACGTTTGCATGACATAGTTTCCCCTCATTGTCACATTTTTTGTTACTATTTCCCTGTTCACTTTCACTCTCTCTGAATCCAGTGGACTAATTGTGCTCACGTGTGTTTGTGTAGGGAAGGGGGAACCATAGGCTTTTCACACAATAATTTGCAACTATTTGCTGAGAAAAGTTTCAAAAGATCATCTATGTTTATAATATGTCTTCTTTTTCCTAACATACAAGTCAATCACACAGTACCTAACCTCAGTCAGAAACACTTTTCTTACTATATCTCGCAACGTCTTTTGCATATATATCCTATCTTAAATAATTAACAATTTTAATTCATAACTGCCAACCCCCCTCCCATCCAAAGCTTTCAAAGCCACCAAACATCATTCCTTTCCCTTAACCTCTCCCAAATTATCTTTTGCACCAATTCACAAACAAGGGGGCTTTATAGCTGAGTGGACGTCGCTCTCGACTCGTAATCGTAGCTCATTCGATCCCACGGTGATGGAACAAGCGGAAATCAGCAGAGTTTCTATCATTCTGATGCCCCTGTTACCTAGCAGTAAATATGTACCTGGGCGTTAGACAGCTGTTACGGGCTGCTTCCTGGGTGTGTGTGTGTGGAATGTTTTTTATTAGTAATAATTGATTGATTGACAGTCGAGAGGCGGGCCGAAAGAGTAGAGCTCAACCCACGCAAGCATAACTAGGTGAACACAACTAGATAAATACTAACCAACCACGATCTCGACAATCCATTACACACACAACCCCCCCTCCCCCTCCCCCCCCCAAACCCCCGAAATCGTTCTACCTAAATCAATAAAAAATTAAAACAAATCAATTAATTCACCACAAAGAGTAACTATAAATAAAGGAACCAAATTTGAGACATACAGCGACTCCAGCGTGGTCTAGTAGGAAGAGAACGTGTTCTCATCTGGATAGATTGCGATCGAGTCTGTCGGAACGGGTGTGTAACTGCAGGGCACAAATATTTGTGTGTCCCCTCCTGTAGCTGCCTCTGTTTCGACAGGTTCCCTGGATAGCTGGAATTGACCTGGCCCTTGGAAAGTGGGGAAGGGGTGAAATCCGTTGGGCCCACGGATGGATACCTTGGATCCATGGACCTAGAGCAGGTCTAATCACCTGGGATTCGAACCCACGGTGGAAATAAGGGAGGAGATATGGGAAGGGGGGGGGGGAAGGATGTTTCCCTGGAACCAAACCTCACATAAACCCGGACACTCACACACAAACCCTCACCCGAACACTCACAGGGGCACTCACACTCACACACTCCCATAGACTGTGATAAGGGAGACCATATGAAGGGACACAGATGGCCTCCTGGACCCACAGGTATAACCGGACACACACACACACCCGGACACTCACAGGGACACTCACACACACTCGCCCGGACACTCACAGGGATATACACACTCACACACAGACACACATCCATAGACACAAACTGTGATAAGGGAGACCATCTGAGGGGACACAGATGGCCTCCTGGACACACAAGTATATATCAATATTTAATTTAATATTTATTTTTTTAATTTTATTAAATAAGTAATCAAATTAATGTTTTTTAATAAATTATTATTTTATTAAATTATTAAATAATTATATTAATAAAACAAATTAAATTAAATTTAATAATTAAATATTTATTATTTAATTTACAAATATGACAGATTTTTTAAATATATATATATATATATATATATATATATATATATATATATATATATATATATATATATATATATATATATATATACATATATATATATATATATATATATATATATATATATATATATATATATATATATATATATATATATATATATATATATACATACATGCGAACAAGCCTTAATGGTCCCCAGGACTATATGCAACTGAAAACTCACATGCCAGAAGTGACTCGAACCCATACTGCCAGGAGCAATGCAACTGGTATGTACAGGACGCCTTAATCCGCTTGTGTCAATTTTAAAGGAATATATTAGTGAATATTTATTTATGTAAATTGATATATATATATATATATATATATATATATATCTATATATATATATATATATATATATATATATATATATATATATATATATATATATATATATATATATATAATATATATATAAAGAGAATGTCTGTCTATGTAATGAGGCCACATGCTGGAGGCTGCAGCCATACACAGATTTATTTTAAAATTTATTTATTAATATATTATTAAGGCTTATTATTACTAAATTAATGTATTTGTAGAGGGAATGGTCTGGGGTAGGGAACGGGCATAGGTTGGTCAGTGTTGACTTTAGCTAAAGAATTTAGGAATAATTATTAATTATTCTTATCACTCCCCCCCCCCTACCAATTTAATTAAAGTTAATTGTAAAATAATGCTTGAGATGGCTGAAGACTTTTTCGTACTTAGAAAAAACCTAAATTAAACACATAAAGAAGTTTATTGGTCCTGATTTAAGTTAAAGGAAGAGGTGCAAAGGTGGTGGTGGGGGTGGGGGGAGGATACGGGATTTAGAGGTGGAATGAAGAGAGGGAACAAGGGGAGTGGTGCTGGTGAAACAGGGAGGAACAGGGGGTGCTGTACAGGTGATACAGGGATGGGGATGGGGGAACAGGGGGAGTGGTGCAGATGAAACAGGGATGAAGAGGGAGAAACAGGGGGGAGTGGTGCAGGTGAAACAGGGATGAAGAGGGAGAAACAGAGGGAGTGGTGCAGGTGAAACAGGGATGGGGATGAGGGAACAGGGGGAGTGGTGCAGGTGAAACAGGGATGGGGATGGGGGAACAGGGGGAGTGGTGCAGGTGAAACAGGGATGCAGAGGGAGAAACAGGGGGGAGTGGTGCAGGTGAAACAGGGATTAAAGGAAAATTTATATAAGTAGATAGATGGATGTTTACATTGATTGCTAAATATATACATTGACGGATAGACGAATGCATAGATGCATCCGTCTATCTGATGGATGGAAAGACATATGAGTAGATGGATGGATAGACAGAAGAGTTGATGGACGGATAAATGGAATATAAATGTATATAATGATAAATGGTTGGTTTATGGGAAGATAGATTGATGGATTGACAGATATAAGGAGATAGATAGATGGATCCATTGATGGATTCATTTGTGCTTATCTCTTGAGGTTCTTCTTGAGATGATTTCGGGTCTTTAGTGTCCCCGCGGTCCGGTCCTCGACCAAACCTCCACCCCCAGGAAGCGGCCCGTGACAGCTGACTAATACCCAGGTACCTGTTTTACTGCAAGGTATCAGGGGCACAGGGTGAAAAAAACTCTGCCCATTGTTTCTCGGTGGCGCCCGGAATCGAACCCGGGACCACAGGATCACAAGTCCAGTGTCCAGTGTGCTGTCCGCTCGGCCGACTGGCTCCCCGGTCGGAGGGGAGCCGGTGAACAGGCGAATCAGGTTAAAGAATATCTGTCGATTTGCTATTGCATCAACTGAGATTCGATATGGGACCATTAGGATTATAACCAACGAACTCTCTCCGTTTAGACGGTAGGCCTCCAGTTTGTGTGTGTGTGTGTGTGTGTGTGTGTGTGTGTGTGTGTGTGTGTGTGTGTGTGTGTGTGTGTGTTAGAGAGAAATAGATGTAGTAGATATAAAAAAATAGAAAAATACATATATTTGATAGGCGGGGTCCAAGAGCTAATAACTCGATTCTGCAGATACATATAGTAAATACAAGGAGAAAATAAATACACACACACACACACATTAATTGATAATGGACTGTTTTGTGTGCGTATCCATGTCTACTATTGTCAAGATGGACAGACACGTCCAGCTATGAGTGTTTATGTGCACCAGTAATTGAACTGACATGTGTACTGCAACTATCTGCGTGTGTCCATTTTAAAGGAATATATTAGTGAATGTTTATTTATGTAAATTGATTGGAATATGTATGTGGACGCTCGGTTAGTGTAACTGTAATTTATATGGTTAACGTTTGCATGACATAGTTTCCCCTCATTGTCACATTTTTTGTTACTATTTCGCTGTTCACTTTCACTCTCTCTGAATCCCGTGGACTAATTGTGCTCACGTGTGTTTGTGTAGGGAAGGGGGAACCATAGGCTTTTCACACAATAATTTGCAACTATTTGCTGAGAAAAGTTTTAAAAGATCATCTATGTTTATAATAAGTCTTCTTTTTCCTAACATACAAGTCAATCACACAGTACCTAACCTCAGTCAGAAACACTTTTCTTACTATATCTCGCCAGGTCTTTTGCATATATATCCTATCTTAAATAATTAACAATTTTAATTCATAACTGCCAACCCCCCTCCCATCCAAAGCTTTCAAAGCCACCAAACATCATTCCTTTCCCTTAACCTCTCCCAAATTATCTTTTGCACCAATTCACAAACAAGGGGGCTTTATAGCTGAGTGGACGTCGCTCTCGACTCGTAATCGTAGCTCATTCGATCCCACGGTGATGGAACAAGCGGAAATCAGCAGAGTTTCTATCATTCTGATGCCCCTGTTACCTAGCAGTAAATATGTACCTGGGCGTTAGACAGCTGTTACGGGCTGCTTCCTGGGTGTGTGTGTGTGGAATGTTTTTTATTAGTAATAATTGATTGATTGACAGTCGAGAGGCGGGCCGAAAGAGTAGTGCTCAACCCACGCAAGCATAACTAGGTGAACACAACTAGATAAATACTAACCAACCACGATCTCGACAATCCATTACACACACAACCCCCCCCTCCCCCTCCCCCCCCCCCCCCAAACTCCCGAAATCGTTCTACCTAAATCAATAAAAAATTAAAACAAATAAATTAATTCACCACAAAGAGTAACTATAAATAAAGGAACCAAATTTGAGACATACAGCGACTCCAGCGTGGTCTAGTAGGAAGAGAACGTGTTCTCATCTGGATAGATTGCGATCGAGTCTGTCGGAACGGGTGTGTAACTGCAGGGCACAAATATTTGTGTGTCCCCTCCTGTAGCTGCCTCTGTTTCGACAGGTTCCCTGGATAGCTGGAATTGACCTGGCCCTTGGAAAGTGGGGAAGGGGTGAAATCCGTTGGGCCCACGGATGGATACCTTGGATCCATGGACCTAGAGCAGGTCTAATCACCTGGGATTCGAACCCACGGTGGAAATAAGGGAGGAGATATGGGAAGGGGGGGGGGGGGAAGGATGTTTCCCTGGAACCAAACCTCACATAAACCCGGACACTCACACACAAACCCTCACCCGAACACTCACAGGGGCACTCACACTCACACACTCCCATAGACTGTGATAAGGGAGACCATATGAAGGGACACAGATGGCCTCCTGGACCCACAGGTATAACCGGACACACACACACCCGGACACTCACAGGGACACTCACACACACTCGCCCGGACACTCACAGGGATATACACACTCACACACAGACACACATCCATAGACACAAACTGTGATAAGGGAGACCATCTGAGGGGACACAGATGGCCTCCTGGACACACAAGTATATATCAATATTTAATTTAATATTTATTTTTTAATTTTATTAAATAAGTAATCAAATTAATGTTTTTTAATAAATTATTATTTTATTAAATTATTAAATAATTATATTAATAAAACAAATTAAATTAAATTTAATAATTAAATATTTATTATTTAATTTACAAATATGACAGATTTTTTAAATATATATATATATATATATATATATATATATATATATATATATATATATATATATATATATATATATATATATATATATATATATATATATATATATATATATATATATATATATATATATATATATATATATATATATATATATATATATATATATATACATACATGAGAACAAGCCTTAATGGTCCCCAGGACTATATGCAACTGAAAACTCACATGCCAGAAGTGACTCGAACCCATACTGCCAGGAGCAATGCAACTGGTATGTACAGGACGCCTTAATCCGCTTGTGTCAATTTTAAAGGAATATATTAGTGAATATTTATTTATGTAAATTGATATATATATATATATATATATATATATATATATATATATATATATATAATATATATATAAAGAGAATGTCTGTCTATGTAATGAGGCCACATGCTGGAGGCTGCAGCCATACACAGATTTATTTTAAAATTTATTTATTAATATATTATTAAGGCTTACTATTACTAAATTAATGTATTTGTAGAGGGAATGGTCTGGGGTAGGGAACGGGCATAGGTTGGTCAGTGTTGACTTTAGCTAAAGGATTTTGGAATAATTATTAATTATTCTTATCACTCCCCCCCCCCTACCAATTTAATTAAAGTTAATTGTAAAATAATGCTTGAGATGGCTGAAGACTTTTTCGTACTTAGAAAAAACCTAAATTAAACACATAAAGAAGTTTATTGGTCCTGATTTAAGTTAAAGGAAGAGGTGCAAAGGTGGTGGTGGGGGTGGGGGGAGGATACGGGATTTAGAGGTGGAATGAAGAGAGGGAACAAGGGGAGTGGTGCTGGTGAAACAGGGAGGAACAGGGGGTGCTGTACAGGTGATACAGGGATGGGGATGGGGGAACAGGGGGAGTGGTGCAGATGAAACAGGGATGAAGAGGGAGAAACAGGGGGAGTGGTGCAGGTGAAACAGGGATGAAGAGGGAGAAACAGAGGGAGTGGTGCAGGTGAAACAGGGATGGGGATGAGGGAACAGGGGGAGTGGTGCAGGTGAAACAGGGATGGGGATGGGGGAACAGGGGGAGTGGTGCAGGTGAAACAGGGATGCAGAGGGAGAAACAGGGGGGAGTGGTGCAGGTGAAACAGGGATTAAAGGAAAATTTATATAAGTAGATAGATGGATGTTTACATTGATTGCTAAATATATACATTGACGGATAGACGGATGCATAGATGCATCCGTCTATCTGATGGATGGAAAGACATATGAGTAGATGGATGGATAGACAGAAGAGTTGATGGACGGATAAATGGAATATAAATGTATATAATGATAAATGGTTGGTTTATGGGAAGATAGATTGATGGATTGACAGATATAAGGAGATAGATAGATGGATCCATTGATGGATTCATTTGTGCTTATCTCTTGAGGTTCTTCTTGAGATGATTTCGGGTCTTTAGTGTCCCCGCGGTCCGGTCCTCGACCAAACCTCCACCCCCAGGAAGCGGCCCGTGACAGCTGACTAATACCCAGGTACCTGTTTTACTGCAAGGTATCAGGGGCACAGGGTGAAAAAAACTCTGCCCATTGTTTCTCGGTGGCGCCCGGAATCGAACCCGGGACCACAGGATCACAAGTCCAGTGTCCAGTGTGCTGTCCGCTCGGCCGACTGGCTCCCCGGTCGGAGAAGAGCCGGTGAACAGGCGAATCAGGTTAAAGAATATCTGTCGATTTGCTATTGCATCAACTGAGATTCGATATGGGACCATTAGGATTATAACCAACGAACTCTCTCCGTTTAGACGGTAGGCCTCCAGTTTGTGTGTGTGTGTGTGTGTGTGTGTGTGTGTGTGTGTGTGTGTGTGTGTGTGTGTGTGTGTGTGTGTGTGTGTGTGTGTGTGTGTGTGTGTGTGTGTGTGTGTGTTAGAGAGAAATAGATGTAGTAGATATAAAAAATAGAAAAATACATATATTTGATAGGCGGGGTCCAAGAGCTAATAACTCGATTCTGCAGGTACATATAGTAAATACAAGGAGAAAATAAATACACACACACACACACATTAATTGATAATGGACTGTTTTGTGTGCGTATCCATGTGTACTATTGTCAAGACCGACAGACACGTGAAGCTATGTGTGTGTATGTGTACCTGTAATTGAACTGACATGTGTACGGTAATTATCTGTATGTGTCCATTTTAAAGGTACACATTAGTGAATGTGTATTTATGTAAATTGATTGACATATGTACGTGTGCGCGCGATTAGTGTTACTTTAATTTATATGGTTAACATTTATACGTTTGAATGACATAGTTTCCCATTATTGTCACATTTTTTGTTACATGTCTACTATTGTCAAGATGGACAGACACGTCCAGCTATGAGTGTTTATGTGTACCAGTAATTGAACTGACATGTGTACTGCAACTATCTGCGTGTGTCCATTTTAAAGGAATATATTAGTGAATGTTTATTTATGTAAATTGATTGGAATATGTATGTGGACGCTCGGTTAGTGTAACTGTAATTTATATGGTTAACGTTTGCATGACATAGTTTCCCCTCATTGTCACATTTTTTGTTACTATTTCCCTGTTCACTTTCACTCTCTCTGAATCCAGTGGACTAATTGTGCTCACGTGTGTTTGTGTAGGGAAGGGGGAACCATAGGCTTTTCACACAATAATTTGCAACTATTTGCTGAGAAAAGTTTCAAAAGATCATCTATGTTTATAATATGTCTTCTTTTTCCTAACATACAAGTCAATCACACAGTACCTAACCTCAGTCAGAAACACTTTTCTTACTATATCTCGCAACGTCTTTTGCATATATATCCTATCTTAAATAATTAACAATTTTAATTCATAACTGCCAACCCCCCTCCCATCCAAAGCTTTCAAAGCCACCAAACATCATTCCTTTCCCTTAACCTCTCCCAAATTATCTTTTGCACCAATTCACAAACAAGGGGGCTTTATAGCTGAGTGGACGTCGCTCTCGACTCGTAATCGTAGCTCATTCGATCCCACGGTGATGGAACAAGCGGAAATCAGCAGAGTTTCTATCATTCTGATGCCCCTGTTACCTAGCAGTAAATATGTACCTGGGCGTTAGACAGCTGTTACGGGCTGCTTCCTGGGTGTGTGTGTGTGGAATGTTTTTTATTAGTAATAATTGATTGATTGACAGTCGAGAGGCGGGCCGAAAGAGTAGAGCTCAACCCACGCAAGCATAACTAGGTGAACACAACTAGATAAATACTAACCAACCACGATCTCGACAATCCATTACACACACAACCCCCCCTCCCCCTCCCCCTCCCCCAAACTCCCGAAATCGTTCTACCTAAATCAATAAAAAATTAAAACAAATCAATTAATTCACCACAAAGAGTAACTATAAATAAAGGAACCAAATTTGAGACATACAGCGACTCCAGCGTGATCTAGTAGGAAGAGAACGTGTTCTCATCTGGATAGATTGCGATCGAGTCTGTCGGAACGGGTGTGTAACTGCAGGGCACAAATATTTGTGTGTCCCCTCCTGTAGCTGCCTCTGTTTCGACAGGTTCCCTGGATAGCTGGAATTGACCTGGCCCTTGGAAAGTGGGGAAGGGGTGAAATCCGTTGGGCCCACGGATGGATACCTTGGATCCATGGACCTAGAGCAGGTCTAATCACCTGGGATTCGAACCCACGGTGGAAATAAGGGAGGAGATATGGGAAGGGGGGGGGGGGAAGGATGTTTCCCTGGAACCAAACCTCACATAAACCCGGACACTCACACACAAACCCTCACCCGAACACTCACAGGGGCACTCACACTCACACACTCCCATAGACTGTGATAAGGGAGACCATATGAAGGGACACAGATGGCCTCCTGGACCCACAGGTATAACCGGACACACACACACCCGGACACTCACAGGGACACTCACACACACTCGCCCGGACACTCACAGGGATATACACACTCACACACAGACACACATCCATAGACACAAACTGTGATAAGGGAGACCATCTGAGGGGACACAGATGGCCTCCTGGACACACAAGTATATATCAATATTTAATTTAATATTTATTTTTTTAATTTTATTAAATAAGTAATCAAATTAATGTTTTTTAATAAATTATTATTTTATTAAATTATTAAATAATTATATTAATAAAACAAATTAAATTAAATTTAATTATTAAATATTTATTATTTAATTTACAAATATGACAGATTTTTTAAATATATATATTTATATATATATATATATATATATATATATATATACATATATATATATATATATATATATATATATATATATATATATATATATATATATATATATATATATATATATATATATATATATATATATATATATATATATATACATACATGCGAACAAGCCTTAATGGTCCCCAGGACTATATGCAACTGAAAACTCACATGCCAGAAGTGACTCGAACCCATACTGCCAGGAGCAATGCAACTGGTATGTACAGGACGCCTTAATCCGCTTGTGTCAATTTTAAAGGAATATATTAGTGAATATTTATTTATGTAAATTGATATATATATATATCAATATATATATATATATTGATATATATATATATATATATATATATATATATATATATATATATATATATATATATATATATATATATATATATATATAAAGAGAATGTCTGTCTATGTAATGAGGCCACATGCTGGAGGCTGCAGCCATACACAGATTTATTTTAAAATTTATTTATTAATATATTATTAAGGCTTATTATTACTAAATTAATGTATTTGTAGAGGGAATGGTCTGGGGTAGGGAACGGGCATAGGTTGGTCAGTGTTGACTTTAGCTAAAGGATTTAGGAAGAATTATTAATTATTCTTATCACTCCCCCCCTCCCCCTACCAATTTAATTAAAGTTAATTGTAAAATAATGCTTGAGATAGCTGAAGACTTTTTCGTACTTAGAAAAAACCTAAATTAAACACATAAAGAAGTTTATTGGTCCTGATTTAAGTTAAAGGAAGAGGTGCAAAGGTGGTGGTGGGGGTGGGGGGAGGATACGGGATTTAGAGGTGGAATGAAGAGAGGGAACAAGGGGAGTAGTGCTGGTGAAACAGGGAGGAACAGGGGGTGCTGTACAGGTGATACAGGGATGGGGATGGGGGAACAGGGGGAGTGGTGCAGATGAAACAGGGATGAAGAGGGAGAAACAGGGGGGAGTGGTGCAGGTGAAACAGGGATGAAGAGGGAGAAACAGAGGGAATGGTGCAGGTGAAACAGGGATGGGGATGAGGGAACAGGGGGAGTGGTGCAGGTGAAACAGGGATGGGGATGGGGGAACAGGGGGAGTGGTGCAGGTGAAACAGGGATGCAGAGGGAGAAACAGGGGGGAGTGGTGCAGGTGAAACAGGGATTAAAGGAAAATTTATATAAGTAGATAGATGGATGTTTACATTGATTGCTAAATATATACATTGACGGATAGACGGATGCATAGATGCATCCGTCTATCTGATGGATGGAAAGACATATGAGTAGATGGATGGATAGACAGAAGAGTTGATGGACGGATAAATGGAATATAAATGTATATAATGATAAATGGTTGGTTTATGGGAAGATAGATTGATGGATTGACAGATATAAGGAGATAGATAGATGGATCCATTGATGGATTCATTTGTGCTTATCTCTTGAGGTTCTTCTTGAGATGATTTCGGGTCTTTAGTGTCCCCGCGGTCCGGTCCTCGACCAAACCTCCACCCCCAGGAAACGGCCCGTGACAGCTGACTAATACCCAGGTACCTGTTTTACTGCAAGGTATCAGGGGCACAGGGTGAAAGAAACTCTGCCCATTGTTTCTCGGCGGCGCCCGGAATCGAACCCGGGCGCCGGGATTCGATTCCGCACACAGGATCACAAGTCCAGTGTCCAGTGTGCTGTCCGCTCGGCCGACTGGCTCCCCGGTCGGAGAAGAGCCGGTGAACAGGCGAATCAGGTTAAAGAATATCTGTCGATTTGCTATTGCATCAACTGAGATTCGATATGGGACCATTAGGATTATAACCAACGAACTCTCTCCGTTTAGACGGTAGGCCTCCAGTTTGTGTGTGTGTGTGTGTGTGTGTGTGTGTGTGTGTGTGTGTGTGTGTGTGTGTGTGTGTGTGTGTGTGTGTGTGTGTGTGTGTGTGTGTGTGTTAGAGAGAAATAGATGTAGTAGATATAAAAAATGGAAAAATACATATATTTGATAGGCGGGGTCCAAGAGCTAATAACTCGATTCTGCAGATACATATAGTAAATACAAGGAGAAAATAAATACACACACACACACACACATTAATTGATAATGGACTGTTTTGTGTGCGTATCCATGTGTACTATTGTCAAGACCGACAGACACGTGAAGCTATGTGTGTGTATGTGTACCTGTAATTGAACTGACATGTGTACGGTAATTATCTGTATGTGTCCATTTTAAAGGTACACATTAGTGAATGTGTATTTATGTAAATTGATTGACATATGTACGTGTGCGCGCGATTAGTGTTACTTTAATTTATATGGTTAACATTTATACGTTTGAATGACATAGTTTCCCATTATTGTCACATTTTTTGTTACATGTCTACTATTGTCAAGATGGACAGACACGTCCAGCTATGAGTGTTTATGTGTACCAGTAATTGAACTGACATGTGTACTGCAACTATCTGCGTGTGTCCATTTTAAAGGAATATATTAGTGAATGTTTATTTATGTAAATTGATTGGAATATGTATGTGGACGCTCGGTTAGTGTAACTGTAATTTATATGGTTAACGTTTGCATGACATAGTTTCCCCTCATTGTCACATTTTTTGTTACTATTTCGCTGTTCACTTTCACTCTCTCTGAATCCAGTGGACTAATTGTGCTCACGTGTGTTTGTGTAGGGAAGGGGGAACCATAGGCTTTTCACACAATAATTTGCAACTATTTGCTGAGAAAAGTTTCAAAAGATCATCTATGTTTATAATAAGTCTTGTTTTTCCTAACATACAAGTCAATCACACAGTACCTAACCTCAGTCAGAAACACTTTTCTTACTATATCTCGCAACGTCTTTTGCATATATATCCTATCTTAAATAATTAACAATTTTAATTCATAACTGCCAACCCCCCTCCCATCCAAAGCTTTCAAAGCCACCAAACATCATTCCTTTCCCTTAACCTCTCCCAAATTATCTTTTGCACCAATTCACAAACAAGGGGGCTTTATAGCTGAGTGGACGTCGCTCTCGACTCGTAATCGTAGCTCATTCGATCCCACGGTGATGGAACAAGCGGAAATCAGCAGAGTTTCTATCATTCTGATGCCCCTGTTACCTAGCAGTAAATATGTACCTGGGCGTTAGACAGCTGTTACGGGCTGCTTCCTGGGTGTGTGTGTGTGGAATGTTTTTTATTAGTAATAATTGATTGATTGACAGTCGAGAGGCGGGCCGAAAGAGTAGAGCTCAACCCACGCAAGCATAACTAGGTGAACACAACTAGATAAATACTAACCAACCACGATCTCGACAATCCATTACACACACAACCCCCCCTCCCCCTCCCCCCCCCCAAACTCCCGAAATCGTTCTACCTAAATCAATAAAAAATTAAAACAAATCAATTAATTCACCACAAAGAGTAACTATAAATAAAGGAACCAAATTTGAGACATACAGCGACTCCAGCGTGGTCTAGTAGGAAGAGAACGTGTTCTCATCTGGATAGATTGCGATCGAGTCTGTCGGAACGGGTGTGTAACTGCAGGGCACAAATATTTGTGTGTCCCCTCCAGTAGCTGCCTCTGTTTCGACAGGTTCCCTGGATAGCTGGAATTGACCTGGCCCTTGGAAAGTGGGGAAGGGGTGAAATCCGTTGGGCCCACGGATGGATACCTTGGATCCATGGACCTAGAGCAGGTCTAATCACCTGGGATTCGAACCCACGGTGGAAATAAGGGAGGAGATATGGGAAGGGGGGGGGGAAGGATGTTTCCCTGGAACCAAACCTCACATAAACCCGGACACTCACACACAAACCCTCACCCGAACACTCACAGGGGCACTCACACTCACACACTCCCATAGACTGTGATAAGGGAGACCATATGAAGGGACACAGATGGCCTCCTGGACCCACAGGTATAACCGGACACACACACACCCGGACACTCACAGGGACACTCACACACACTCGCCCGGACACTCACAGGGATATACACACTCACACACAGACACACATCCATAGACACAAACTGTGATAAGGGAGACCATCTGAGGGGACACAGATGGCCTCCTGGACACACAAGTATATATCAATATTTAATTTAATATTATTTTTTTAATTTTATTAAATAAGTAATCAAATTAATGTTTTTTAATAAATTATTATTTTATTAAATTATTAAATAATTATATTAATAAAACAAATTAAATTAAATTTAATTATTAAATATTTATTATTTAATTTACAAATATGACAGATTTTTTAAATATATATATTTATATATATATATATATATATATATATATATATATATATATATACATATATATATATATATATATATATATATATATATATATATATATATATATATATATATATACATACATGCGAACAAGCCTTAATGGTCCCCAGGACTATATGCAACTGAAAACTCACATGCCAGAAGTGACTCGAACCCATACTGCCAGGAGCAATGCAACTGGTATGTACAGGTCGCCTTAATCCGCTTGTGTCAATTTTAAAGGAATATATTAGTGAATATTTATTTATGTAAATTGATATATATATATATATATATATATATATATATATATATATATATATATATTATATATATATAT